>NC_133619.1:264210269-264514554 GCF_048593235.1 Sminthopsis crassicaudata | reverse complement strand
ACCCTGAAAAGTAAGTTTGAAAGAGTTACTGAATAATAAATAGCTAGACTAATCTAGGTATTTTTTCTTGGAGGAGGGAGTGTCAATAACTTTTATTTTTGCATTTGCATTCCCAATAATTGATCTTCTAAAATCTTAATGTCTAATATAAGCTTTTTGTACATAGTAGGAACTTAATAAATATTTGTTGAATTGTAGTGACATATGTAAGTTCTTTTTTATATAATAGCTTTTTATTTTTCAAAATATATACAAAATTAGATTTTAGCATTCACCCCTACAAAGCCTTGTGTTACAAATTTTTCTCCCTTTCTTCTTCTCCCTCCCCTAGATAGCAACTAATCCAATCCAAACTTCTAAACATATTTCCACATTTATCATACTGCATAACAGAAATCATATCAAAAGGAAAAAAATAAGAGAGAAAAAACAAGCAAGCAAGCAAACAAGAATAGCAACAACAAAAGGTGAAAATACTATGTTGTGATCCATATTCAGTCCCCATAGTCCTCTTTTTGGATTTAGATGGCTTTCTGCATCACAAATCTATTGGAATCGGCCTGAATCACCTTATTGTTGAAAAGAGGCAATAGACTATTATAATTATTATATTGTAAAGTATTCTGACCATTCTGGAAGAAAAATTGATAATTTCCTCAAAATGTGGCTGTATTGTGAGTATCCTCTGATCCAGATATACCATAATACCATTACTAATAAATACTTCAGAGAGTAAATGGAGAGGAAAAGAACCCATGGGAACAAAACTAATTATAACAGTACTTACTGTTAGCAACACACTGGAAATAAAGTGCATGTCCATCAATTAAGGAAAGATTGAACAAATTATGGTACATGGAAGTGATGGAATATTATTATGTTCCAAGAATGAACAAAGGGGATGTATTCATAGGGACTGGGGTCATCTATGAACTGTTACAAAGTAAAGAACACGTTTTTTTACAAAGATTAAAATATTGTATTAGAAAACAACTCTAAAAATAAAAGAGTAATGATTACTTCAATATTTACTCATGCATTCAGAAGATATATTATTTATCTTTCCCACCTCTTGGCAGAGAGGTGATAGACCAACAATACAATATAAGGCATCAATGTGCGGATTTATTTTATGTTTGTTGGTAAAGAATTTGGGGGGAGGAGAATAGAGATATAGTGGTATTAATGCTAAAAAAAAAAAAAAAGAAAGAAAGAAAAAGAAAAAGAAGATTAAAAGGAAAGAAAAAAGCAAGAAAGGAAGGGAGGAAGGAAATACCATTAATGCATTTTTGAAAATTACATAGGAGTTTCAAAATAATATAAAGTAAGGTTATATCAAAAACAACATATTAACTTTTAAATGGATGAAAAAATTCCAAGCTCTATATAGTAGAAATTCACAAATTCTCCTTTAATCCTATTATCCTGTTTTCCATTGAATAGGAAAATATACCCATATACATATATTTTATATATTTATATATATTATAGATTTATATATATATATATATATATATATATATATATATATATATATATATATATATATAAAGTGTATACAAGATATTATACACTCTATAAGAGTGAATAAGCAATAAGGTAGCAGGAGCAGAAAAACTAGCAAGAATAAGGTGAAAAAGAGAGACTGAGAAGGAAAATAATGAGCAAAAATAACTAGGATTCCTTATATAGACACCATCACATTATCTGCAAAGAGTCATAGTTTTATAAAGTAAAAGACAACAAATCTCTATCTCAATATATTTGCCCCAATAACTTTGCCCTAATATCTTTGAAAATTTAGCAAATAAAACCCAATAAAACCAGACCACCATCACAGAAAGTGTTGCTTGTTGCCCACAATTATATGGATAATACATTGTTGAATAAAAATTTAAGGATATTTTAAATAATTGTTGCCATACCAAATAATCATATTCACAAATTACATGGAATAAAAAGCTGTCATAATATAGAGATCTAGGGAAAGGAATTAAAACATTATGGAAACAGAATAAGATACATATCATCCCTGTCGACCTATTATTGGAATTCTCAGAAATACTTTCAGTGGATCTTCAGAAAATAATCTTGTATTTCAACAATTCTATCTAATATGGAGAATCAATTACTTTATTTGTACAATATTTTGTTGGATATTAAGTAGAGGAGGAAAATAATATAAAAGCAACCTGCCTCAAACCATTTATTTTTTAACTCAATCAGGCATAAATATGAGAAAAAAAACTAGTAATAACAATTAAATATTAGGTAAAAATATAATGCAAATGGCTTGCAAGATGCATGTGTGAAATTATAATAAATGTATGTGAAATGTGCTATCTTCCATATATATACACACACACATATATATTTCCCCCTGAGGCAATTGGGATTAAGTGATTTGCCCAGGGTTGCACAGTTAGGAAGTGTTAAGTGTCTGAGGTCAGATTTGTACTCAGGTTCTACTGACTTCAGGGCTGGTGTTCTCTATTGTGTCACCTAATTGCCCCACTATCTTTCATATAACAAATATAGACCTTAAAGTATTCTAGAGAGGTATGTTTTATGTACAAATTGGATGAGATGGGCACTTAAGTTCCAATAAGTTATCATTCTTCAGTTCTTTGAGTTACATTTTCAAAGCATTATATGTCTCACAAAAGATACAAAGATGGGTTGGTATAATCCCTATCTTCACATATGTGACACACATGTGACACACATGTGACACACATATGACACACATGTCTGAAAATTAGAAAAGTCAAAACAATTCCAAATCTAATAAATATTTGAAGATAATTACAAACAAAATACTACAGTGGTTTGAAGAAAGTAAAAATCACATCTAGCAAAGAAAACAAAAGTTAATTTGAGAGACATACTGTGAACTGATCCTTGAAATAAAGATAACAATCAATAGGTACAAATGAGGGCAAAAGAGATTTGACAGGGAAGTATATATAGCATAAGTAAATAAATTAGCAAATTATGAACTCTGTGTGTGTGTGCAATGTAGTTCATTTGTGTAATATGCATCTGGACAAGGATGGACCTCATCAACTTCCTTGGCTGATACAGCCTTTCTGTGTTGAAGCTGGTTTTATTGGGTTTCATGATTATGTGTAAGGTATATGTATTGGAAGACTATGGAACACAAATAGACAATTCAGGCCTGATTCCAAGTTGGCTACTTTTAGTTGTCTGTGTAGTCATAAGTGTAAGCATCTCCAGAAAGACCTGAGTCAGTTTTGTCTCTTATATTCATATCTGTAGGACTTTCTCCATCTCTGATTTATGTGATAAAGGAAGGGCCTTTAAGAAATAAATATTGCTCTTTTGCCTAACATCCTAATGCAGGATAAGTTTTTGAAGCCAGAGCAGCACTGATGGCCATAATGATCTGCAGAAATGACTTTTGGAACTTTGATAGAATGACTCACCCAAAAGTCATGCAGCATCAGAACACAAACTTGGCAGGATCAATGTTACATAGGAAATGAGCTAAATTGTGAGTCTATTCTCCCAGAAACCAAGGTGGTATTAGGAGAGAATATGTCCAGATATATTGTGAAAAATATGGATATTTGAACTATTCCAACCTATCAGAATTATCTGTCTGAAACAGCATGGGGAGATTTAACCTGTCTAGAACTGGGAGAGAAAGCCAGAGAGTGTGTATGTATATATATATATATATATATATATATATATATATATATATATATATATATATATATATATATATATATATATATATATATATATATATATATATATATATATATATAGGTTGGTAGATCGGCATATATACACACATATATGTATGCACATATATTTTGTGTTAAACATACACATATAGCTTTGTATACCATAATACATATAACATTGCATAATGTACAATATAGAATATATTTAACATTATATATGTAACTTCATATAATAGTTTTATATAATATATATTGCATATAACACATACATGTGGGTGCATTATTTTATATGTGTGAAGGAAAGGATAAGGATGGACTAATCCTCTTCAATTCATAGCTCTTACTGCATCAGAAAATATAAAGTAATGATGACACTTTCCCTTGAAAAAGAAGTGAAGTTTATTTATGGAAATAGATCTGAAAGGGCTGTAGCTTCAAAGTTATTGTAAAGTGGTTACTTTCTATATTCTCTTGATGTTTATCTAGGATGAAATCAAACACAAGCAAATGAAAAAATCTGTTATGCTTAAATCATGCCCTTATTTATTAATCTCCCTGGATCAAATTCACATTTTCAAAACAGATATTATTGTAGAACTGACTATACAATTCCAATTAGTAGTGTAAAGTACTCTAGATTAGAGAAATCAAAAGATCTTCTTTTCCATACAAGTTTACCCATGAATTATCTGCCTAACATCATTTGAGCTATTAAATAGATCATTTCTGTGACCCTTTCCAGTTCTAATATTGTATAAGAGGAAGCTATTATGCATCCAGTCTAAGATCATCTTTCATCCCAAAAACTTAAAATATTTATTTTGGTTTAAACATTCTCCTCAAAAATACACCATGTTTCCTTCCTTCCTTCTCTTTCTCACTCCCACCAGTGTTGGTATGTTCAAATAAATAAATAAATATATATATGAAATATATATATGAAATCTTGTCTATTCTCTTTCTATCTGTCTGAATGTTTATAAAAAACAGAAAACACAAAAAGCAGCCAGAGTAGCCCATAACTTCCCTTTGAAAAATGAATTGAATTTGGCTTACAAGTAGTGTAAAACTATGACATTCCAGTGCAAAACAATGCCTTTCTGACCTTAACCTAAGATTAGTTCACACCTGGGTTGAACTCTGTGGTTATTAAAATTGATTAATTTAAATATTAAAAATATTAACATATAGAAATTAAAAACCTACAATAAAAGACACTGAGGCAGAGATCTGAGTCGATAGCACTTTATTAAAGGGTCCATGATCCCCTCCAATGAGTGACCTCAGATCTTCTTTGTGATCTGAGATGACTCTTTTAATTGCCTTATTTTATAGTGAAGAGGAAACCCCAAAACTCTGAAAAATCCTTAAAGGAGAAAACCTCCTTCGACTCTGCCTCAGGGAGGAGACTCCACCCCAAGCACAAATAGTTTCTTCTTTGTTATCTGGGTAGGGACAGCTCAGTCCCAAACCCCATTGAATTCAATTCAAATTCTAACCCTGGCTGAAATCCAACCAGGAGCCAATCTGGGACTCCACCCACAGCTTGTAGCCAAAGCCCCCTATATAAAAGAGCCAGACTGGAGCCTTCTCTTTGCAGAGGTCCCAAACATGGGAGTCTTACACCTGGCACCAAGGATCTCTGCCTACTGGAACCCTAGTTCCGGTGCCCTCTTATCTGTACCTTAAACTTTACTAACTAGACTTTAACTTTACTTCCAAACCCCATGAGAAGCCTCTTTTATCAATCTAGGTTTTGGGGTCTGTAAATTCCTTTACAGGCAACTCTTGTGCTGCCAGGAGACCTCATTTAACTCCGTATCCTTGCACCGAATCCAAAGAGTTGCAGGGGAGCTCTATTTGACTCTCTGTACCCCAAACCTGCCGCTAGACCTAAATTAAACCCTAATTACATTTAGGTACCCCAATTCTAGATCTCATCACTAGGACTAGATGTCCAGTCATTCAGAAATAGCTTTACCAAATATATCATAATCCCATTGATTGCCATGTGATGGATAAGCTAAAATAAGATGTCAGCAGGGTCACAAGTTGGATGAAGCAAGGAGTATCTCCAAATAAGATGAACAGGCTTCTCCTTAGGCTGGGCGGAGGAAATAGTACAAACTATCACATTCAGCAACCTGAGTGATCATTAGATGGTCATCTGCTCCTATTGGACAAGGGATTGTTCTGGAGGTACAAAAATATTTGGGGGGACTTTCAATGTATTTGTAATCTCTGTCATGCTGGGCTTGGTCATGGCAAGGTAAAATAAAGATGGAAGGGAGATAACTTAAAATCTGCCACTCACAGTTCTGGGGCTTTATATACAAAACTTAAGACATAATTTTATCAAATTGATTAATATTGATTTCAGTAGATTAGGGATCCCAGTGAATTACTTCTCACAATTCCCTCTAGAATACAAGCCCACTCTGAGGTTGCTGCCAGGTGATCCTCTTTTCTTTAGATCTGGATTTTCTTAATAATACAAGATCATAATAGAGAACAAAGTAAGAGTGTTATGCTTTTTCATGTCATTTATTACTTTAGTCCCTTTCTTTGTCTTCAAGATAAAGGACTAAGTTGATATTTCTCTTTATTGTCTGAGGAAATTTTCAAGGCTGACTGCCCCAGAGGATTCATAAAGAATTACCTAGTAAATGTCCTTTTTTCTCTAACTGGGAAGCTGTTGGTTAATCACAGTAAATAAACCCTTATTAAGTACCTACAAAGTGTCAGGCTCTGGTTTAAGTTCTGGGGATGCAAAGTGAAACAAGAAAGAGAACCTTTGGCTTCAGGGCTTTACAATCCAATGGGATAAAACAACTCACAAAAGAGAGCTAAAAAGGTATGAGCAGAAGAAAGAAAGAGAAGGAAAAGGGGAGAAATTCCCTGGGGGCAGATCAAGGTAGAGAGGCCAAAGAAGTACAAAATGAATGCAGTTGGGTAGGAAATGAGGAAATGTCTTCTGGTCTAGAAGTATCTCTGACTCCACCTTTCAATGAGAAGAGCAAATGATACTGAAGAGTTGTGAGTAACAAGTATTTGGATCTTTCACGATGATGATATTTCTCAATAGAATCTATAGAGGCCATGTTGAAGAAGATAAAGAAGACAAAGAATACTGAAATACATGCAGCTAGGAAAGCTAAAAAAGTCCAAAATGAGTGAAGCCAAGTAGGAAATGAAAATTCAAATCTTAAACCAGTTAGATGTTCTTGTAAATTCTGATTGCTCCAACTTTTTCATAAATTCAGTTAAATTCTTTCTGGATAAGAGAATTGATTGGGGAATAGTTAGAGTATTCCATTTTCAGAAGAATATAATAAAAACATTTTTGCACAAAATTTTGCTATATGATGATTTTTTTCATCTTTTATCAATTTATTACTGATTTTTTTTCTTAAAATGGCAATTTTTTATCTTAGCTTGATTACCTTTTGAAATACTTTGATATGAGAAAAATATGTTTTGCAATTACAAAGAATTGCTCTATGAAATGCTTATGAGTCCTAGAGTAGTTTCATTCTTCAGACTCTGTTCAAAGACTTGGTTTCATGTGGTTTTCAAGAGAAACTGGGAGAGATCTAGCAGCTTCCTGGCTTCACTCCATGATCTTGGGTCCACCCTCAGAAGTTCCTCCTTAACATTTTAATCATTTTTCTTAAAAATCCCTTACTTATATTGAAACTTTTTCTGAATGTGGCTTACTATGAATAATTTTGCAAAATAGCCATTTAACCTTAAGCTGTCAATAATTCATTGTACATAAGTAGTGAAATGAACATTTCTAATAACATTTGTTTCTTTGGCCTCTTGCAATGCAAAAAAAAAAAAAAAAGAAAAAGAAAGAAATGTTCTAGTTTCTCAACTATTTAATTGCAAAAGTATTCAAATATTACTTATTTTTTCTTTATTGCTTTTAAGTGACACTAATTGATATTGTTTTGTTTCATTTTACAATGCAAAAATTTGCAGAAAATCTCAATGTTTCTTGTATCAACAAATGTCCTTAGATTAAGAATTCTGTAAGCAACTCCATGCACAGCTAGGTGAGTCAGTGGGTATTATGTTGGACCTGAAATCAGGAATACCTGAGTTCAAATCTGACCTCAAATACTTATTAGCTATGTGACCCTGGACAAGTCACCTAACCCTATTTGCCTCAGTTTATTCATCTGTAAAATGGGTTGGAAATGACAAACTCCACCAGTATCCTGGTCAAGGAAATCATATGAGATCATGAACATTCAGACATGACTAAGCAACATAAAAGTTGAAAACTGTCCTTTTTTAAATAAAACTTTATTTTTATTAAAAACCATCTAATTTTCCCTAGAACAATCATCTTGTCTACCAATGTATTCAATCTGTCTATATTCAAGAAGCCATTTCAATTTATAAGTTCTCGTTATATATATTGAAGCATTTGTACAAAACAAACAACTTTTTTCTCTCTGCATTAATAATGATATTTATGAATTTTAGTACTTAATATAGTGGATTATAGTTTCTGGATTTAAGTCTAAATAATGACAGAATTATTTTACATGCTTTATGCTAAAAAAATAACATAAATGTGGGGTGGAGAAATGTTATGTAAATCTAAGGCAAATTAGGATGTATAGCATGCATTAATATAAGGATGGTTTTTGATACAGCCAAATGTGGGCTAATAGGAAAAAAATAAGTCCTTCAATGATAAAGTTGCAGGCAAGCCCTTTTGCCCCTCCTTTACATGGTGCGGCATGGTGTGTCATAGGACAAATAGGTAGGATATACCCTCCTTCCCAAATGTCCAAAACCATTGTAGACTTTGGCTTACATAAGGTTTTCAGATAAAAATTCAGATTTAAAAAAATAAGCTGGTAGTGCTGATAAAAATATTAGAGAATATGGCCCAATAGTAAAAGAGGATTTCTAAAAATTAAGCAAGAAGCCTTACTCACAATGAAGATGATGAGATTATAACTGTGCCACATGAGTATGTTTGCTGTAGTTTCAGCAACCAGTTGCAACTAGAACCAGAGTGACACTTAAAACTCAAATGTAGCAGAGTTGTATAACTGGAGGCAAATTTGGCTATTTATGTAGTATCTGTTACTTGATATTCTTTTTTTTTTTTTAAATATCACACTGAGAATCAGGAAGAGGAAAAAAGAACATTATTGGGCTAAATAATCTTAAAAGAAATGTGTGTGTGTGTGTGTGTGTGTGTGTAGAAGAAAAATCAGGAGGTGAGTAGATGGAAGAAGTAATTAATATTTCTTTTTTTTTTTTTTTTTTTTTTTTGCTGAGACATATGGGGTTAAGTAACTTACCCAGGGTCATACAACTAGGAAATGTTAAGTGTCTGAGGCCATATTTGAACTCAGGTCCTCTTGACTTCAGGGCTGGAGTAATTAATATTTCTGAGAAAAAATCACATTTATTAGTAAGTCAGTGTTAAATGTATCAGAATAATAAAGAATGTCCCTTAGCAGGGAGGGGGGAAGAGGTTAGAACAAGAAGAACCAGGATAACAAATAGCAAGAACTTGAAAGGAGAGATGGATAAGTAGCTAACAATCCCTTTGAAATTATGGGAAATTATGGTTAGAACATTGGATAAAATTTCAAATGGTTATCTATAACCATTCTTAAATTATTTTAATGTGTTTTTAGAGTTGCAGTTATCTTGGAAAGTTGTTAATATACTGAAACAAAATGCTTACCACCGCCTAAGTCAGCAAGTCAATTGGAGAATCCACTTGATCACTTATTTGAACAACAACAACAAAAATCTATTAAAATATCATCAGGGAGATGATAAAAATCAATTTTTACAAAGTTGGGTAAAATTGAAATAAATTTTTCCCATTAGTAGAATTATCCTGACCTCAAACTGGTAGTAACACTTACAAAATTATTTCAATGTCATCCAAAAGTATCAGTTTATAAATAGAGAACGATTGTAAACATTGATAACTAGGACTTGATTATGTAATGCTAGAGAAACTGAGGCAAGATAGAAATTAGGGAGTTTGTAATATTTTATATGAAAGGGAGAGTCATTCAATACTCCCCAAACTAATCTATTTATTTAGTGCTATACCAATCAGACTCCCAAGAAACTATTTTAATGACCTAGAAAAAATAACAACAAAATTCATATGGAAGAATAAAAGGTCGAGAATTGCAAGGGAACTAATGAAAAAAAAGTCAGAGGAAGGTGGTCTAAGTGTACCTGATTTAAAGCTATATTATAAAGCAACAGTCACCAAAACCATTTGGTATTGGCTAAGAAATAGACTAGTTGATCAGTGGCATAGGTTAGGTTCACAGGACAAGATAGTGAATAAAAATAGCAATCTAATCTTTGACAAACCCAAAGATCCCAAATTTTGGGATAAGAATTCATTATTTGACAAAAACTGCTGGGAAAACTGGAAATTAGTATGGCAGAAACTAGGCATGGACCCACATTTAACACCACATACTAAGATTAGATCAAAATGGGTCCAAGATTTAGGCATAAAGAACGAAATCATAAATAAATTGGAGGAACATGGGATGGTTTACCTCTCAGACTTGTGGAGGAGGAAGGAGTTTGTGTCCAAGGGAGAACTAGAGACCATTATTGATCACAAAATAGAACATTTTGATTACACCAAATTAAAGAGTTTCTGCACAAACAAAACTAATGCAAACAAGATTAGAAGGGAAGTAACAAATTGGGAAAAAATTTTTACAGTTAAAGGTTCTGATAAAGGCCTCATCTCCAAAATATACAGAGAATTGACTTTAATCTATAAGAAATCAAGCCATTCTCCAATTGATAAATGGTCAAAGGATATGAACAGACAATTTTCAGATGATGAAATTAAAACTATTTCCACTCATATGAAAGAGTGTTCCAAATCACTATTGATCAGAGAAATGCAAATTAAGACAACTCTGAGGTATCATTACACACCTGTCAGATTGGCTAAGATGACAGGAACAAATAACGATGAATGTTGGAGGGGCTGTGGGAAAACTGGGACACTGATGCATTGTTGGTGGAGTTGTGAAAGAATCCAACCATTCTGGAGAGCAATCTGGAATTATGCCCAAAAAGTTATCAAAATGTGCATACCCTTTGACCCAGCCATACTACTACTGGGCTTATACCCCAAGGAACTACTAGAGAAGGGAAAGGGTCCTGTATGTGCCAAAATGTTTGTGGCAGCCCTTTTCATAGTGGCTAGAAGCTGGAAGATGAATGGATGTCCATCAATTGGAGAATGGTTGGGTAAACTATGGTATATGAATGTTATGGAATATTATTGTTCTATAAGAAATGACCAACAGGAGAAATATAGAGAGGCTTGGAGAGACTTACATCAACTGATGCTGAGTGAAACGAGCAGAACCAGAAGATCATTATACACTTCAACAATGATACTGTACGAGGATGTATGCTGATGGAAGTGGATTTCTTCAACATAGAGAAGAGCTAATCCAATTCCAATTGATTAATGATGGAAAGAACCAGCTACATCCAGAAAAGGAACAATGGGAAATGAATGTAAACTGTTATTTTTACCTTCTGAATCCAATTCTTCCTGTGCAACAAAAAATTCGGTTCTACACACATATATTGTATCTAAATTATACTGTAATATATTTAACATATATAAGACTGCTTGCCATCTGGGGGAGGGGTTTGGGGGAGGAAGGGAAAAAATCTGAATAGAAGTAAGTGCAAGGGATAATGTTGTAAAAAATTACCCATGCATATATACTGTCAAAAAATGTTATAATTATAAAATAAAATAAAAATTAAAAAAAAAAAAAAAAAAAAAAAAAAAAGAAAGGGAGAGTCATTTACAGGGACAAAATGGATCCATGGTTTGGTCCCAAGGCTGAATGAGACTATGGTCTTCAAGAATCCAACAAACAATGTGAGTTGTCATTGACATATATATATATGTATATATACGTGGCTCAGATATAGGGGTAAACCGAGGCAGGGGCGAAGTTAAGGTGCTAAGAGCAGGAACAGGACTGTGGATCTGATTCTTACAGGATGGAGGGAGACATGGAAGATATCTGATAAATTGGGATAACAGAATGGGGAGAGGCACCCAACACTCTGATAATGTCTAAGATAGAAGATCTTTATCCTTCTGGATCATCACGATTAGGAGGGAGGAGTGGTATGGCAGTATTGACCAGAACAATTAGGAACTGAGGCAGAAGAATTCAGGGAAATGGAGGCAGGACAATTTAGAGAAACTAAGTCAGGACAATAAACGAGAACTGTGGCATAATATTCCACACTCTCTTCTGAATATTCAAATCATTGAATCACCTTCCTCTAGGTAAACTGTAAATGTTCTGTTGTCTCTCAATTATAATCCTTCTCTGGGAGGAGGTTTCTTTTCTGTAAATCCTTTACTCTGGGAGCAGGTTTCTTGGGAGGCTTCTGGAGCCTCCAGCCAGAGTGAAGGTAGAAATGGGAATGAATCACACTCTGCCTCCAAGAGTGTGGGATTGTGGGTTTCCCAGAAGTCAATCCTAGTTGTAATTTCCATGAGCAGGCTTTTCCTTTAGATTTGTGAATCTGCTCTTGTCCAAGTGTCCCCAATCAGCACCATAGTAGAATCTTGAATCTCCTTCTTCCTGATTCTTGGCTCCTTTTATCCTCCCAGAGAATGGGCTTGTGGGAACTCCTTACAAAAACAATGAACTAGCTTCTTTAAAGGTGTTAATTCCTTCAAAGGTGTAAACTCCTTTCAGAAGTCTAAAGATGTAACCTCCTTTTAAAGGTATAAACTCTGAACTAGAGAATTGTTAAGTACCAACTTAGCACCTAGTAAGGATTCTAATAGTAAACCAAAATAAAACTAGAAAAATGTAAGGACTTATGGTAAGGACAAGTCTCTTCCTGAGAACCTCAGAGTTAATCAGCAATACAAAGGTTCCCTATTGCTAGCATATTAGGTCCTCTGCAGTTCCAGAGCATCTCAGCCAGAGAATACAGTTTGAAATGAACAGTTCACTATGAGTTAGGTCTGTGGTCATTTGTGCATTTAACTCAGCCTCTGCTTATATAGGGAGTCTCTGTGCTTAAGACAGTCCTGCTCCCCATCCTAAGAGGGGCACCCCAAGTCTGTCAGAGACTCCAAAGGGGGGAAAAGTGGGGCCTGGAATAGCTCTACCTGTCCCCTCTCAATAGAACAGGAAGTGCTACTAGGATCCAGATTTCTGAGCAGATTATGCACAATTAGACCAAGACAGGCAACTCCAAACTTTCAGAGGCCTGATACCAAATTGCAAGGTCCTTTGAGAATGCTGATATACTCATTAAGGAACTGGGGTTATAGGAGTGGAGAAAAAGATCAGAGAGACTGCCAGTCCCAAGATAGGTGTCTGATTTCTGGTTGTTTCTAAAAAGTAATCCCAAAAATTCTGTCAGGGCAATTCCAATAGAATAAGGGATTTCAAAGTTAAAGCATAACCAGCAAATCATAATCCAGCAAATTTAAGCAAGGAGTAAAAACAAAAAGGACTGTTTAAAGGATTTCTAATTCATTCTGAACTAGTGAGATAGAGGGTGGACAAAAGTGCCTAAGGCAAATTGTATAGGAATTGTTCCCATTCTTTCAGATATTTTGAGAAAAATACACCAGTTTCCCCAATTTCCTATCTCTACCTCTCTTTTGTTTTTCACAGAAAGGAATTATCAAATAACCTTTCCACATATAAATCCCAAGAGTCAATCAAAATTCCTATACATAACAGACTAGTACAGTAAGGTTTCGAAAAATTCCTCAAACATAACAGCAATAGTAACACAGTTTTAACACTTTCCATCTCAAATCTTAAACAGTTAAAATTTTAACAATAATTCATCAACCACTTTCCCACTCCCCCATATCAGTCCATTAGGGGTAAGGGATGAAACATCATTCAAAACTGCTTCAAGTTGAGCACAAGCAGAGACTCTCAGTCCATGTAGGGGACAAGTATGATGTGGCATGCTGACAATCAAAGCTGATCTAGGTCCCAGAAGCAAGTCAAAACCTGTAATTTGACCAAAATCTAGACCAAAAAACCCCCCACATCTAACAAATAAAGATTAGAACAGTCTAAGATAGAAAGACTGGTCCACAAGGACTGCTACAAGATGTGGCAAGGCCAAAATAGATGGGCCAGCAGCTTCCTATATGAAGAGATGTTTGTGTCCCAGGCAAAAGGCTATCAGCTATAGTTTCCATAAGAAAAAGCAGCAGTTAAGTCTCACAGACAACTGTTAATTGTCTTCTCATTTGTTAGAAACCTTTAAAAAAATTCTTGAATATCCAGGAACAGATAGATGACCAGACTAAATACCGTGTTTCCCCGATAATAAGACCTATCCTGAAAATAAGACACCCACATACTCTTTAATATTCCGCTAAAATAAGCCCTCCCCCGAAAATAAGCCCTATCGAACTTACTATGAAAACGGTCATCATGGTGATCCCCTGCGCTATATGCTGCGTAGCGGTACCTTCAGTAAGCAGCGCCGCCCTCCCCTCCCGGGTGAAACGCACGTCGCGCTCCGAGCTGCATCCAATCAGAGCTGCAGCAGTGAGCGCGTCATCCTCTTCTTCCCTGGTGATTTGCTTGCTGGCGCTACTGAGAGCAGCGCCGCGGAGTAGAGCTGAGACAGGACCATCTAAAAACTCGGTAAGTTCAGTAAGCGATGGAGAATAAAATAAGCACTCAGGGGGCATGATGGAGGCTAAAAGGGGCATGATGAAGGCTAAAATGGGCATGATGGAGGATAAAAGGGGCATGATGGAGGCTAAAATGGGCATGATGGAGGATAAAAGGGGCATGATGGAGGATAAAATAAGCCCTCCCCTGAAAATAAGCCCTCTGGTGTTTTTTAGTCCCAAAAAAATAATAAGACAGTGTCTTATTATCGGGGAAACACGGTACTTATTTGCCCAAGTATTTAGGATATAATGATTACATATAACCAGGTTAGAAATAGTAAGGTATAACATATAATTGAATTGCATTAACAGTTTCTATTGACTATTGCTCTGATCATAGAAATCAGTCACAGGAGGAAAAAATGCAGGGATACAACTATAACATAACATAAGTAGTTAAAACTCAACTTGGAGCACATACAGGATAAAATCACTTTAATTCATTTTTACTCCAGTTAATTGTCCCACTAACTATCAGAGAATGGAGCTTTAAAACTCCCAAACAGCATTAACTATAAGCTCAAGAAATTTTACTTCCAATAACAAATCCCATTAACCAAAATTTCAGATAAATCCTAAACAGGTAAACAGTAAAAAATCTGTCCCAGTAAGTTCACATCTTTTGTATCTAAGTAGATGTTTTATAAGTGAACATTAAACATATAAATCAGTTTGCTTTAAAAATACCCAATACATAGACAAATATCCCAAACTGTATATTGTCCATAACAAAAACACTTCCAAAGGCACAAGGAAAAAAAAAACTATTATTTTCAGAGAACTTTAAATGAACTCAGAATGACCCAATACAATCAATTAAAACTTATCTATAATATCCTATACACAATATTCTAATACTACATAAAAGAATCCAAAAGGTTCTTAAAATTATTAAACTTTTAGAAATAATCCTACCAAGTATAGACCACATTTATGACCATATTCCTTAACCAAGAAACAAATATTCAGTCAATTAACTTAAAAGCAGTCCTATCTCTTGACATCATTTGCCAAAGCCAAACCTCTGCAGAAAACAGCTGGAACACACTTTGTGAGAGGTGGGGAAGGGGGAGGATTCCACTTAGCTGCCCTTCTCCCCACTCCACCTCCAAAGAGGCAGGGGGGTGAAAATGAGACTAAACTGCATCCCTGGCTAACTAGATGCTTCATTGCTAAAGTAGCAGAGAACAGTGGAGGGGGGGGGATGTGAATTTAATCTTCACCTTTGAAAACAAAAGATCCCATTTCTCCTTACCCCCACCCAACCTTTTTTTCCACATGCAAATTTTCCTTCTAGTGTCTCCTAAATTGCCTTCAAAACTATTAAAATTCACAATACAGTGGATAGCTAATGATTCCATAAAACCCACATATACAGCAGAGCTGGATTTAAAGCATAACTTATGTTATAATATAAGAAATTACCCAATGTTTCAGAAGGTAACATACTTTACCTAATTAGAGGCACATGACCCCTTTCAGGCAAGTTAACAGAACTTCTTTTTATCAAGCCATTATTCTTAAGATCTTATATTCAAAGATAACCAGGGAAATCAAGGCAGAACAATTTAGGGAAACTGAATCAGGACATAAAAGAAAACTGTGGCACAACAGACTGAACCACAGAAAAGTTTTGAATCTGTTGTCATCACAGTATGCCAGGGTGGCAGGCTGAGGGTATTCCAAAGACAGGCTCAAAATGAAAAACCAGGAGTGAGTTCAATAGAAAATATCCCCTACTGCCAGAGAATACCTTCTCTGGCAACATATCACTGTTGTTGTTTCTTGTTGAGTCATTTCACTTATGTCTGAGTCTTCCTGATGCCATTCTGAGGTTTTCTTGGAAAAGCTGTTGGACTAGTTTGCCATTTCCTTTTCCAGATAATTTGATACATAAGGAAACCAAGGCAAAAAAGGTTAAGTGATTTGCTTAAGATCACTTACATCTAGTAAATATCTGAGGCTGAATTTGAACTCAGGTCTCTCTGACTCCAGGCCTAAAGTTCTATCTTCTTTGCAATAGGTGCCCATCTACTTTTATTAGGTATGATATCAAATGGTAGTCTAATATGTAATTGACTACCTACTTTTTACAAGTTAAAGGGCTACCCTCCTAAATAAAAAACAGTCTACATGTTCTGATTTCTAAAGTGCTGAAACTGAAGGATCTGGAATATCTGTAGAAGTTTGGGCTTAACAAACTTGTAAAAGATAGGCAGTCAATGACTGACAACATTGGAAGTGTGCTATAGAAGGTTTAATCTTTCAACAATGTCTATAAAAGACTACCCCAAATTATTTCTTCCAATGTTGCCTAAATTTGCACCATTAGTGAATCATGCCTTTGAATTTTGAAAACTTACCATTCTCTTAGAGTTTTTGTTAAAATTCAAATGCAACTATAAGAAATCACATTTTAAATGCCATCTTAATCAAGATTACTATAAATGGAGACCAGACTCAATGGAAAGTATTATAAAGAACAGTTCTGTACTTTAATGAGTTCCTATATGCAAGCAGGAACCAAGTTTTCTAATCTAATCAGGATGAAGAACACCCTCCTAATATATATTTTACAGGAATTCCAGGATACATATTAAAAACTTTTCCTTACTTCCTTTTCCTTTCCCTACTTCACATCTAGCATTTGCCTCCTCCCTCAATAACTTTTTATTCTATTCAGAACAAAGTAACATCTATTGTTGCAATATTGGATTATAGGGGAGTCAAGATTAAATCTAGTCTGGGGAATCAGTCAATACCATTTATGATAGGAGTAGGATGCTCCATATTTTCAACAGAGATTAGTTTTCTCTAAAAGGCAACAAAGTTGTCCCCAGGATCCAATTAGCTCCTTCTTCTCTTAGTGACCTTGTCACCTAAAGGAATAAAAAGTCCTACCCATATTGAGTTGGAACCTCTTCAAATTTATGGATATCCCAATACCAAACTACTCATCATTCTCTGCCCTGCTGATAAGATGCATTTCTATAGGGAGGTGAAGATGGACTTATCTATATAAGGCAAGTGCCACTGTATCCTTGGTATGATAGGACAAAGTAAATATTTTTTCAATCATTTATGAATGTCTAATTTCACCTCAAAAGTCGAACCTGAATTAATAGGATCCTTGTATCAGACCTGCCATTAATACCAGCCAACTTGCTCAGAACTTGTCAGTACATGAGTGTGCATGTGTATGTTTGGAGAAAAGAGGAAAAAGAGGTTAGGTTAGGGTTTTATTTAAATAGAAAAATAATCTTAAACTCTACAGAACTGTTGTGCTGATCTGATAGCTATATGACTATCATGCCACAAAAACTGAATTGGTTCCATTTGAATTGTTTTAGGAAGAGTCTTAAGCTCACCTGACAAGATTAGGTACTGGAACCTGAGGCCTTTTCTTGAGCTAAACTGCCGAGCAATCAAAGTCTACTATAAAGAATACAACTTCCATGGATTTGCCACATTGTTCAAAAGCCAAATTTATATTTGACTAAAAGATTATTTTACACAAAATTCCCATGAGGCACTCACACATTGGTCAGAAAAGGCATTATTACAAGGACACTCCCAAGATCTCTTTAGACAACTTTGGAATTAATTGCATGACACAGGAGACACTGGAAAAGGACCACCCAACATAGAGTATTTGCATTAAAGAAAAGTCTATGCTCTAGGAGCAAAGCAGAACAGAAGTCAAAAGAAATGCTAGATGCAAAAATTTAGAAAACCCATCTGAAATATCCACATGGATTATTTCTGCCCCACCTGTGATAGAGAATACCAAGATCTTATTGGTCTGATCAACAACAGTCAGACTTACTGTAAATTGACTCTTAACATAATATTTTGATCATCATTGAGAACAAATGATAGCAGCCAACAAGAGAGGTATTAGGAGATGCTGAAATTTAAAAAAAAAAGCTGCTCCCATTTTACCCTTCCCAAATAAACAAATAACACAATTCCATTTATTTATTTAGCTGAGAAAAGCATTTGTTGTTCAAAGGGATTTATATGCAGGAAATATTTAATAATTGAAATAATGATGATAACTAGTATTTATACAATTCCTTAAAATTTACAAAGTGCATTGCAAATATTACCTTAATTAAAAATATCATCTCAACCTAGTGTGATAGGTGCTATAATTATCCCAGATTATTTTTACATGAGGAAACTGAGGCAGGCAGAATTTAAATGACTTGACATGGGTCACACAGCTAGTAAGTGTCTAAGGATGAATTTGAATACTTCTTTTGGTCTTCATTTGTGAAAAGGGTATCAGATAAATGTAAACAAAATACATCTAGGTTCACTTTTCATGTTAGCAGTAGCCCTGATGGTTAACCTCACCTGCTGAGATATGCACAGTCTACCAACCTTGCTCATCTGAAAAAAGAAACAGGTCAGGACAAGAGACCCTTGAGAACATATCTAAGTGTATAGCCCTTCTGAATAGGGTTAAATAAAGAAATTGTTAGCAGCTAATTTTCTAACCTTAGTTGTCTAACAACACTTATTGTCTCTTAAACTCAAAATCTTCCAAATAATTTGACAGTTTTTGTATAATAATTAGTTTTAATTCCTTATTACTTGATCAAGTTAAAGTTTGCAAAGAGTCATGTTTAAATTTAGATTCTGGAAAGAAAGAAAATTGCCTGCCATCATTAAACTACATGATTCTTCACTCATTATTATAAGAAGAGTTGCTCATCTTTCCTTTAGGGAGATTAATTACTGTGCAACTGGGAAGAAATTCATGAGTACTTATCACAAAGTATGCTAGTAGTCTGAATTTAATTGGATTTGCAGGCAATACTATTTTCATAGCATCAGGTATATTACTTGTAATGAACATGCATACCACATCTCTGAACAGTTCCAATTAGGGATATTATGAAATGAGATATCACAGGCCAAGCACACAGTATGTATGATATTATGGCAATGGCTCTTGGGCTAAAAATGCACACAGCTTTTTTGTAGTTCAAATAGTCTCTAGAAGATGGTTTACTGGAAGTTTTTAGTCATATTTTATATGACTTCCATCTACCTCAATTGTTTCCATCAGATTTTTACATAAATTTGCTATTTTTTTATATTTTTTCCAAAAAAGCTCAATTACACATAATTAGGGAATTTTTCTTTTGCTTTCTTAAAAGAAACTTACATATGTATATAGCACTAGATTGAGAGACAGGAGACTAATTTTAATATTACTCTGCAATCAACTAGCTTTGTGACTTTTAAGAAGATACTTAAAATATAAGCCTCAGTTTCATTGGCAAAACAATAATACTGGAACAGGAAGGTGTAGCCTAGGAGGAGCTATCCCTATATCACTTGAAATAATGCCCCCCAAAGATTCCCCCATATATTAAAAAAGAATACAGAATAAAAAGGAAAGATAAAAGAATTCTCCATAAGAACTATTAAAATTAAAAACCTAATTTTAAAAATTAAAAAAAATTCTGTCACATATTTTTGGAATTAATCTCCTAATTATATTCCAGGGAGCATCTTGCTCTCAAGGAAAGTGAAACAGACAAAACCCCAAATTTGAGAACAAAAGGTATGGATTGTGGAGAAGTGTGAAACTAAAGGGCAAATTTTGTACTAGAGAGGAGATCAGATATATAGCGCTTATTCAGCAAAGGAAGAAAGATAGCTAATGGGAGAGAGAGAAAGGTAGAGAAGAGATTTAAGGCTTTGGGACCATCCTTGTCATGATTGTCCTAAAGTCTCAATGGGCAGCTACTTCATAACAGCCTCCTGCTGACAACAAAATAACTAAAGAAAATCAAGTTGCAAAGTGGAGGATAGAGTTCAGAAAAGTTCAACAGGTAAAAGTAGATATAAATCAAACATAGTGACCATTCTGAGTCTTCCTGTTGGAATGTCCCAAAATCACTAGCTTCATCCAATAAATGGCACAGAATTTTCCTAATAATTATTCTAAGAGAATTATGAACAGGTGATGATAGAAAGACAGTAAAATAGCTTAAATCATTCAGAATATTGGAAGTAAGAAGCATGTTTTCCAGAAGCATGCAATAGAAAAGCAGAGAAGAGTCATTTATAAAGATAAGCAAAGGCTGACTAAAGAGAAAAGAACAAATATTTAAATAAGGAAGGAAAAAAAAACCAATTTGACTGAACTAGTAATTTATGACACAGGAAATTGGATTAAAATATCCTGAAAAAGGTAAAGATAGCACAACACATCTTTAAAGACTTTTTGAAATTGCAATGGTATAATTCCAAGAACAGACATAATGATTTAAGAGAGCAAAGAAAAATGAAAATACCCTCATTTTTTAAAAGGATAAATGGTTTGGCTCTTAAAGAAGATATCACCAAGTTTAATCAGATATGAGAGAAGTTAAGACAAAACATAGAAACACTTTCAATAACAAAAGATTATTTGAAGAGAGAAAAAAGGAAAATAAAGAAAGAAAGAAAGAAAAAGAAACAAAAGAAGGAAGGAAGGAAGGAAGGAAGGAAGGAAGGAAGGAAGGAAGGAAGGAAGGAAGGAAGGAAGGAAGGAAGGAAGGAAGGAAGGAAGGAAGGAAGGAAGGAAGGAAGGAAGGAAGGAAGGAAGGAAGGAAGAATTGCAAAAATTCAGAAATGGAATGAAAATTAATGAATGGGATAAGAAAAACAATCAATCACACTAAAAGATTAAATGACAGTTCTACAAGACAAGAATACTGAGCTTGAAAATATGATATAAAGAGACAATATAAGGCTTACCTCTTCCTTTTCTTCCTTCCAGGAAGAAAAAGAACATGAAAAAGAAAAGTTAAATATGATAGTTCAACATATGATAAAATTTCCCAAAATTAAACAAACATGGTAAGACAGAAATAAACAGAATTTCCTGATCACTAATAGGTAGTTCCCTAAATTTGACTCTAACAAATATCATTGTAAAATTTCAGAACTACAACATCAAAAAACAAATTTTAATGAATCAAGGGGCAAAATTCCTTCAATTCCAAGGAGAATCTACCAGTATGGAATAGAACTTCTCTGCATTTAAAATAAAAATTACAATATGACAGTCTGAAGAAAAAAATAATTTGCTAAAAATAACATAACATTTAAAGCTGAATCTAATATCAGTGAATATTATATGTAAATGCATATGTATATTCATTATGTATGTGTGTATGCGAGACAAATAGTGAAAGAGAGAATTAAATTCATTCATTTGAAAGAACACAAATATTCAGGAGATTAAAAAAAATTAAGGAAAGATGCTTCCAGTCTCATTCTATCACATAAGAAAATCATCAATAGTTTCAGATATTGAAACATATAATATATAAAGCTTTTTTGACTACTGAATATTGGCATAAAATCAATGAATAAAATATTAACAAAGAAACTAGAGCAAATATAAAAAATACTATACAACATGACAAGTTTAAACTAATTGCAATAATGTAAGGTTAAACTACCATTAGAAAAACTATAAATACAATTACACTAATATTAAAATATAAGCATAATATATAAGATTTTATACAGACGTACAGAAAACACTTTTGATAAAGTATAACTTTTTTTATATTATTGAAATTAAATAGCATAGTAATAAATAGACCATTACTTAATGTGGCAAACTGTATGATTATAAAATCAAGAATTATATTTTATTTCCAATAAGAACAGGAGTAAAATAAAGATGCTAAATTATCATCATTACTTTATATTGTTCTATAAATGGAAACTATTGCAATAACACAAGAAAATCAAAATAAAATTAGATTAAAATGGAATAAAATTAATCACTTTTGCAGAAAATATAGTGTTTCCTTATAGAATCACATAGATTCAATTAAAATTAATAAAAATGAATTAATATCTTCATTTAGTAGAAGAATATGAATTTTTGTTGTTATTCAGTCATTTGTTGTGTCTGACTTTTCAGGAACCCATTCAGGTTTTTCTTGACAAAGACACTGAAGTAGCTTGCCATTGCCATCTCCAGTTCATTTTTTTATAGATAAGTATTTGCAGATGAGTAAACTAAGGGAAACAGGGTCAAGTGACTTGCAAGTTGTCCCGTAGCTAGTCTGAGGTAGGATTTGAAATAAGGTCTTTCTGTCTCCAAAACCAGCACTCTATCCACTACACCAATTTTAAAACCATGATAATAATTAGCCTTCCAGTACTTATTATCAACAAAGCCCCTGAAGAGGAGAAAGAAAACATAATTTCATTAAAAATAATTAGAGTTCATAAAAAGTCAGGGGGTTAAGCTTCTGAGGTGTACACAAGAATTTTAGGAATGCAACTCTATAAAATAATCTTTAAAAATAAAGATAGATCCAAATAATATTAGAGATAATAATTGTTCATTTTAGGATTATATATATATATAT
The DNA here is from genome assembly GCF_048593235.1 of Sminthopsis crassicaudata. NCBI lineage: Eukaryota > Metazoa > Chordata > Mammalia > Dasyuromorphia > Dasyuridae > Sminthopsis > Sminthopsis crassicaudata. The sequence goes on along the minus strand of NC_133619.1, from coordinate 264,491,710 downwards.
ATATATATACACTTAAAATGTCATTGCTATCAGCATATGCTGCCTCTATTTCTTTTGTGTTTTATCTTTCTTATCATAAGTAGAGAAGGGGAGGGGGGAATAGTCTAAGAGGAGAGTGCCTGGATGACCAGCAAATCTATTAGAGTTGTCATAGGTCCTACAAGTAATGGATTCTGTAACAGAGTCTACTAAAATGGGAATGGACTATAATAGATGAAACTTCAAGGATCATAACCCCTCATGACAGAGAGATATGTTGCCTACATACATACATACATACATATGTTGCCTACATGCTCTAGAGAGGTATCAATCCTTAAGAGCTATGTTGAAGTGGAATTTCATTGAGGATTCCATGATGGAAGCATGACTCCCAGAGCCAAGAACCCTTTGACCACACTACATATGTTTGTCACTACAACTATAGTGTTTGATTTCCACTTTGTGCCCATTAATTTGTTTGTCCATACACAAGTTATTTGCATGTAGCCTCCTCATAAGACTATCTTCTTCATTAAACTTCTTGAGATCAAGGATTATCTTTCATTTCTTTGTATCACCAATGTTTAGTGCACTATATGACAAGAAGCAAACAACTGATAAATGTTTTTAACTGCCTAATGATTGCCTTTTTTTGTATTGCAAAGCGATGGTTTGGAGAAATTATTTTGTAATTCATACAAATGTCATACCTTCTCTGCAGATCATTTTTTCCCCTAAAAGTTAATAAAATTCTGCTGATTAATTGATACTGATGAGCATTTAGGAAGGGAATTTGTAAGTGAATGTTAAAAACCTCAACTTGTTAATAATACTCCTTGAAACCTGAGCACTTTTACTCTCAGAAGACCCTACCTGTAATATTGCATGCCCAGTTGGGGAAGTGAGTTCAAAGAAGGTGCTACAATTGTAAAGAACCACAACTGGTTCTCTTAAAACTATAATAATTCAACCACAAAATATGACTACAAAATTATGATTCCCACACCTTGGCAAAGAGTTTATGAACTAGAAATTCAGAATTAGACTTACATTTTCAGTCACAGATAATGTGTGAATTTATTTTGAATGATTATAGTTAATTAAAGGAAGGTTTTTATTTTTCTTTTGAGTTTTTTGGATAAAAAATGGAAAATAGAGATAGAGAAACTTTATTTTTCTTATTAATTTTATAATTATACATTTTTGACAGTACATAAGCATGAGTAATTTTTATAACATTATCCCTTGTATTCATTTTTCCAGATATTCCCTTTCCTCCCTCTACTCCCTCCCCTAGATGACAGGCAATCTCATAGAGTTTACATGTGTTACAGTATAACCTAGATATAATATATGTGTGTAAATCCAATTTTCTTGTGGCACGTTAAGTATTGGATTCTGAAGGTATAAGTAACCTGGGTAGATAGACAGTAGTGCTAATATTTTACATTCAATTCTCAGTGTTCCTTCTCTGGGTATAGTTGTTTCTGTCCATCATTGATCAGCTGGAAGTGAGTTGGATCTTCTTTATGTTGAAGATATCCTCTTCCTCAGAATACATCTTCATACAGTATTGTTGTTGAAGTGTATAGTGATCTTCTGGTTCTGCTCATTTAACTCAGCATCAGTTGATTTAAGTCTCTCCAGGCCTCTCTGTATTCCTCCTGCTGGTCATTTCTTACAGAGTAATAATATTCCATAGCCTTCATATACCATAATTTACCCAACCATTCTCCAATTGATGGACATCCATTCATCTTCCAGTTTCTAGCCACTATGAAAAGAGCTGCTACAAACATTTCCCTTTCCCCTCTTTAGTATTTCTTTGGGATATAAGCCCAGTAGTAGCACTGCTAGTTCAAAGGGTATGCACAATTTGATAACTTTTCGGGCATACTTCCAGATTGTTCTCCAAAATGGTTGGATTCTTTCACAACTCCACCAACAATGTATCAGTGTCCCAGTTTTCCCACATCCCCTCCAACATTCATCATTATTTGTTCCTGTCATCTTAGCCAATCTGACAGGTGTGTAGTGATATCTCAGAGTTGTCTTAATTTTCATTTCTCTGATCAGTAGTTTTTTGGAACACTCTTTCATATGAGTGGATATAGTTTCAATTTCACTATCTGAGAATTGTCTATTCATATCCTTTGACCATTTATCAATTGGAGAATGGTTTAATTTCTTATAAATTAGGATCAATTCTCTATATATTTTGGAAATGAGACCTTTATCAGAACCTTTAACTAAAAAATATTTTCCCAATTTGTTACTTCCCTTCTAATCTTGTTTGAATTAGTATTATTTGTACAGAAACTTTTTAGTTTGCTATAATCAAAATCTTCTATTTTGTGAACAATAATGATCTCTATTTCTTCTCTAGTCATAAATTCCTTCCTCCTCCATAGGTCTGAGAGGTAGACTATTCTCTGTTCCTCTAATCTATTTATGATCTCATTCTTTATGCCTAAATCATGGACCCATTTTGAGCTTATCTTGGTATACAGTGTTAAGTTTGGGTCCATATCTAATTTCTGGCACACTAATTTCCAGTTTTCCCAACAGTTTTTTTTTTCAAATAATGCATTTTTATCCCTAATGTTGGTATCTTTGGGTTTGTCAAACACTAGATTGCTATAGTTGTACCCTTTTTTGTCCTTTGTACCTAATCTATTCCACTGATCGACTGGTCTATTTCTTACCTAATACCAAATGGTTTTGGTGACTGTTGCTTTATAATATAGTTCTAGGTCAGATACAGGTAGACCACCTTCATTTATTTTTTTTTCATTACTTCCCTTGAAATTCTCGACCTTTTGTTGTTCCATATGAATTTTGTTGTTATTTTTTCTAGGTCATTAAAATAATTTCTTGGGAGTCTGATTGGTATAGCACTAAATAAACAAATTAGTTTGGGGAGTATTGACATCTTTATTATCTTTGCTTGGCCTATCCACGAACACTGGATGTCTTTCCACGTATTTAAATCTGACTTTATTTTTGTGGCAAGTGTTTTGTAATTTTGCTCATATAATTACTGACTTTTCTTTGATAGATGGATTCCCAAATATTTTATACTCTCATTTTTTTTGGAATGGAATTTGCCTTTGTATGTCTTACTGTTGCATTTTGTTGGTGATGTATAAAAATGCTGAGGATTTATATGGATTTATTTTGTATCCAGCAACTTTGCTAAAGTTGTGAATTATTTCTAATAACTTTTTATTAGAATCTCTGGGGTTTTCTAAGTATACCATCATATCATCTTCAAAGAGTGACAGTTTGATTTCCTCATTTCCTACTCTTATTCCTTGAATCTCTTTCTCGACTCTTTTGCCGAGGCTAACATTTCTAATACAATATTGAATAGTAATGGTGATACTGGGCAACCTTGTTTCACTCCTGATCTTACTGGTAAAGGTTCCAGTTTATCTCCATTGCATATTATGCTTACTGACAGTTGTAAATATATGCTCCTGATTATTCTAAGGAATAGTCCATTTATTCCTATACTCTCAAGTGTTTTTAGTAGGAATGGATATTTGATTTTATCAAATGCTTTTTCTGCATCTATTGAGATGATCATATGGTTTTTATTAATTTGATTATTAATATGGTCAATTATACTAATAGTTTTCCTAATATTAAACCAGCCCTGCATTCCTGGTATAAATCCTACTTGATCACAGTGTATTATCCTGGGGATGATTTTCTGAAGTCTTTTTGCTAGTATCTTATTTAAGATTTTAGCATCAATATTCATTAAGGAAATTGGTCTATAGTTTTCTGTCTCAGTTTTCGATCTACCTGGTTTAGGTATCAGTACCATGTCTGTGTCATAAAAGGAGTTTGGTAGGACTCCTTCATCCCCTATTTTTTTCAAATAGTTTATATAACATTGGGGCTAGTTGTTCTTTAAATGTTTGGCAGAATTCACATGTAAATGCATCTGGTACTGGGGATCTTTTCCTGGGGAGTCAATTAATAGCTTGTTCTATTTCTTTTGCTGAAGTGGGATTATTTAAGCAATTTGTCTCCTCCTCTGTTAATCTAGGAAGCCTATATTTTTGGAGAAAGTCATCCATTTCACTTATCAAATTTATTGGCATAAAGTTGGGCAAAGTAGCTCCTTATTATTTCTCTAATTTCCTCTTCATTGGTAGAAAGATCCCCCTTTTCATTTGTAAGACTAACAATTTGATTTTCCTCTTTCCTTTTTCTCATCAGATGTTCCAAAGGTTTATCTATTTTATTGCCTTTTTCATAAAACCAACTCTTGGTTTTATTTATTAATCCAATAGTTTTTTACTTTCAGTATTATTGATTTCTCCTTTTAATTTTAGTATTTCAAGTTTGATTTTTGGTTGGGGATTTTTAATTTGGTCTTTATCTAGCTTTTTAATTTGCAGGTCCAATTCATTAATCTTCTCTTCCTGTATTTTGTTCAAATAAGCCTCTAAAGATATAAAATTTACCCTTATTACCACTTTAGCTGCATCCCACAGATTTTGGTATGATGTCTCATCATTGCCATTATCTTGGGTGAAATTATTAATTGTTTCTATAATTTGCTGTTTCATCCAGTGATTCTTTAAGATGATGTTATTCAGTTTTCAATTACTTTTTGGTCTATTTACCCCTAATTTCTTAGTGAATGTAGTTTTTATTGCATTGTGATCTGAGAAGAAGGCATTTATTATTTCTGCCTTCCTGCATTTAATTTTGAGATATTTATGTCCTAATATATGGTCTATTTTTGTATAGGTTCCATGAACTGCTGAGAAGAAAGTATATTCCTTTCGATCACCATTCAGTTTTCTCCAAAGATCTATCATACCTAGTTTTTCTAATGTTCTATTTTTAATTTCTTTCTTATTTGTTTTGAGGTTTGATTTGTCTAAATCTGAGAGTGCAAAGTTGAGATCTCCCACTATTATAGTTTTCTGTCTATTTCTTCTTGAAACTCTATTAACTTTTCCTTTAGAAAGTTAGATGCTATACCACTTGGTGCATATATGTTTAGTATTGATATGGCTTCATTGTTTATGCTACCTTTTAGCAGTATATAGTTTCCTTCCTTATCTCTTTTCATTAGATCAATTCCTACTTTTGCTTGATCTGAGATAAGGATGGCTATCCCTGCTTTTTTGGCTTTACCTGAAGCATAATAGATTCTGCTCCAACCTTTTACCTTTATGTATCTCCCTGCTTTAAGTGTGTTTCCTGTAAACAACATATTGTAGGGTTCTGACTTTTGATCAAGTCTGCTATCCATTTCTGTTTGATGGTAGAGTTCATCCCATTCACATTTACAGTTAAAATTACTAATTCTGTATTTTCTGCCATTATATTATCCCCAGATTATGCTTTTTTCCCTTGACCCCCTTGAACCAATTCCCCAATATTTACTTTATAGACCCCACTTTTGATGCAAAGTCTAAGAGCCCTTTAAATGGGCGCCACAGTGCATCAGGAGATTGAGTGGTCCGGAAGTAATTTCTATGGATATTAGGACTGCCTTGTAGGTGGGATCTTGTCCATTTTGAGATAGCTTTGTAATGGGTGACTCTCTCGCTGATTGGCTGTGTGTGTGACCTCACAGGCCCTATGTAAGCCCACTGCAGGCAGCAATCGCTCTCTTTAACCTGGCGTTCTTCACCCTGGCTTCCTAGCCTGGGTGGCCAAGCCAAGATGGATAGCCAAAAGAGGTAAGGGTTTTGGTAGTGAACACATGGGTCTTCTGTCCAGGTGTTCACTCGGGAACCAACAAGTCAAGGCATCAGTCAGGGAATTATGTGAGTAGGTATAATAAAGGCTTTTAAGATTACATGTGACTGTTCTTGAGTGCGCTACCGGTTATTAAACTATAGATTCAAGAAATTGTGGCCAGAGACCTTTGAAGGCCTCAGAGAAGGCTAGCCGGGTAGAGTTCACACTGCAAAAGACAGTGGTCAAAGGTACTCTGGTGGGTCTAGGACAGACTAATAATTGTAACTGCCAGGAGAGCACGTTACAAATGGCTCTCAATGTGGACGCATAAGGAATTATCAGGTTTTGAAAATATTTAATATTCAGAATTAAGATTCTGAAAGATCTGGTAGAAACGCCACTTAAGAGGGAAGACAGAGAAGCAATATGGACCCAGGTAACTCTGGGATCAGGCTCAAGGACATAGCTGAACATAATGCTTATATAAAAAGGTTAAAGAGCCAGATGGAAGATCTTTTAACAAAGATCACCACTGAAGAACAGCAGGAAGCTTGTAATCAAGCTCTGAGAAGGTTATCCCCACACCCATTAAATATAGCTCGGAGAGGGAGCAACCTAGAGCTAATGTGTATGTATGACAGTATAGAGTATAAAATGCCACAGCAAGAGTTGCTGGAATTGCAGGTTAAACGACAGATTGAGATAGAGAAAGAAGAAAAAGCTAGGTTACTACAGATAGAAAAGGAAGAGTTCAAACCAGTGGCTGAAACTAAGGAAGGAAATAAACGAACCACATGGACTTCAGTTGTAGAAATTCTTCTTAGCGTTTTGTTGGTTTACCTTGTGTATTGTTGTTTTAAGGAATTTATTGATTACTCTTTCATTGAGAAGAAGTTTAGTTCTTTTTATGTGCAAAGCTCAGGTTTGATTTTAAATCAGCCTTTGGGGAATTTTCCAATTCTTCTTCCCTCTGCCTCACCTTCTTGGGCCAAGGGAGAAGGGGGAGGAGGAAAAGGAAGGGCGATAATATCATCAGCACTGCCCATTAATCCATTTAAAACTCCTGTGTCTTCATTTCAAAGGACAGGAGTAGGCTTTATGGCCCAAGGAAAAAAGGAATTGTGGGGTATTGACTATAATCAGAAAAATTTTTAAAATACAGTTCAGTTAATTTCTAAGAAACCTTACAGGGATAAGATCTTGCAGTTAGAGAGAGTGGGGTTTTATACTTGTAAAACTGCTAGGATCGTCTTTGGAGAGTTGGAACTCCTCTTTTCTTACCTTGTGGATTTTCCACTTCCACAAGTGAGCTTGATTTCCCAACCCCCTACGGATACTTATAAAACAGTGTTTATGTTTAGAATGGTTTGGAAAATTGCTGTTTTAATCACTAGAATAAATAGACAGTGTGTGATCTTTGACCCAGGAGGAAAAGTAATATCAGATTTATTGATTCACATTCCTGGAGTACAATTCAGTATCAGAAACTCAAACTTTGATTTTTAGGCAAAAGAATTCAGGGATATAGCCGAGTGTTCTTTTTTCATTAACTGTATGAGTGGATGTTTTAAGACCAATGGACATTATGGCGTCATTCCAATCTGGAGAAGCAGCTAGACATGTGATCAACCATTTTTCTACTGTAGAAATTTCGCATGCATTTAAGACAGTTTATGGATTGGGTTACAAATACTTTGCCTTTAGGTGTTTTTGCATTGAATTTGACTTTGCCCATTCCATTGGCATTTCTTATAATCCTACTAGCAAAGTTATTACTGCACAGACTATTTCCCCAAGATCTTCTCTTCTAAACAAGAGAAGGGAATTTTGGGATATGCACAAGATGTGGCAATACATCTATGTGATTGCTTGCAATTTTAAAATTTTGATTTTACATTTTTAAACACTTTTGATTTTACATCTTCAAAGTATTTTGATCTTGCTAAGTTATTTTGATTTTATATTTTAAAGTTATTTTGGTTTTACATTTTTAATCTATTTTGGTTTTACACTTTTAAATTATTTTGGTTTTACATTTTTAAATTCTTTGCCTTTTACTTTAGCAATGCACTTCGGGCATACACAGAAAGTGCAGCTAAGTGACAGACTGACTAACTTTTGTCTGACTTTTGTTAATCTTTTTGACAACAACTTTGTTTCCACTGTGATGTGGAAAGGCCTGGATGGCATTTGGAAAGGCCCAAGTTGGACCAGGGTTTGGGGCCCTGGGTACATTCTTTCCTAGGTGCAGATCCAGCAGTAGAGTTCATACCCACCAGAGACATTTGTAACCTGGGGATCCAAGAGAAGGACCAGACAACAGCCCAGAGGGATCAGCCAGGTGTCCGCAGCCCTTCAGACGCTGATGGCAGCGATGCCCCTCCTGACCGTGACACCAGAGACACTAGACACAGTTCCAGTGTTGCAGCTGAAATGGACTGTTTCGGGTGATATGCAATATAAAGACTGTAAATGGACAATGGGCCTGCTTGCTCCTCCCGTGGCTACTTGCCATATGGTGGCCTGGGGAGAGGCTTTGCCCTATGCTTTCTATTGAAGGACTATGCTTTTAAATTAGTGGGTGAAAAACCAACACACCCACCTGCCATTGTTATTGACACAATATTATTGTACATGACTTTGCTTATGTGCACCTTTATCTGTGAAACTAGAATTGCTCTAGGATTGTGAAAAGTGCAATAGAGAATTGTTTTAAGCTAGAATTATTCTAGGATTGTGAAAAGTTCAATTGAGAATTGTGATAAGCTAGAATTGCTCTAGAATTGTGAAAAGTGCAACAGAATTGTAAGAAACTAGAATTGGTCTAGAATTGTGACAACCTACCTCACTGATATTTAATTATTAACTAGAATTGTGATGTTTTACCTTGTTGACTTCCCACCTCAGTGTTGACATCCAACCTCTTTGGCATATTACTTCGAGTATGACTTTGATGAATGGGTTGAACACTTGGGCCACTGTTGAGCCTGGTTCTCATTGTCATACTTCTGTTTACTGATCTGCTGCTTTGTACCTCCTTGGGCATAACACTCTGTCATCTCATGGATCAAGTGAACTATAGCTGGTGCTAAAAGTTTAGCTTGGTGAGATGTGCGGTTCCCACAAAACAAGAGAAAGGGAATTGTAAGAGCCCTTTAAATGGGCGCCACAGTGCATCAGGAGATTTAGTGGTCCGGAAGTAATTTCTATGGATATTAGGACTGCCTTGTAGGTGGGATCTTGTCCATTTTGAGATAGCTTCGTAATGGGTGACTCTCTCGCTGATTGGCTGTGTGTGTGACCTCACAGGCCCTATGTAAGCCCACTGCAGGCAGCAATCGCTCTCTTTAACCTGGCGTTCTTCACCCTGGCTTCCTAGCCTGGGTGGCCAAGCCAAGATGGATAGCCAAAAGAGGTAAGGGTTTTGATAGTGAACACGTGGGTCTTCTGACCAGGTATTCACTCGGGAACCAACAAATCAGGGCATCAGTCAGGGCATTATGTGAGTAGGTATAATAAAGGCTTTTAAGATTACATGTGGCTGTTCTTGAGTGCACTACCGGTTATTAAACTATAGATTCAAGAGATTGTGGCCAGAGACCTTTGAAGGCCTCAGAGGAGGCTAGCCGGGTAGAGTTCACACTGCAAAGGACAGTGGTCAAAGGTATTCTGGTGGGTCTAGACTAATAATTGTAACTGCCAGGAGAGCACATTACAGCACAGCCCTCCCTTTTTAGTATACCTCCACTCTCTTCCAAGTCCCTTCCCTTATTATGCTTTTCCTTTTCCCTTTTCCTCTCCCCCTTTTAATGAGGTGAGAGAGAATTCTCTGAAAAACAAATATGTCAATTATTTAATCTTTGAGCCTATTCTGACGAGAGTAAGAGTCACACAATGTTTCTCCCCCTCTCTAAATTCCCTCAGATGTGGTATATTTTCTATGCCTCTTCCTGGGATGTAGTTTCCCTCTTTTTATCACTCCTTCCTCTTTTTCTGTACTTGCCCCCTTCCCTTTACTACTCCCCCTTTTTTTATATCAGTAAAATCAAATTATGCATGCGGACTTTCTATATATCCACAACAGAGATACAGTTCTCAATAGTTCTTTTTACCTTTTTCTGTTTCTCTTCAGTCTTGTGGATGTAGATCAAATTTTTTGTTTAAGTCTGGTTTTTTTCTTAGAAACAAATGGAATTCCTCTGTTTCATTAAATGACCATCTTCTTCCAGGGAAGAAAATGCTAAACTTAGTTGGGTAGTTTATTCTTGGTTGCAATACTTGATCTTTTGCCTTTCAGAATATCAGGTTCCAGGCCCTTTGATCTTTTAATGTGGAGCTGCCAGATCTTGAGTGACCCTTATTGTGGCCCCTTGATATTCGAATTGCTTTTTTCTAGCTGCTTGCAATATTTTTTCCTTTGTTTGGTAGTTCTGCAGCTTAGCCACAATGTTCCATGGAGTTCTTTTTTTAGGGTCTTTTTCAGAAGGTGTTTGATGAAATCTTTCAACGCCTATTTTCCCTTCTGTTTCTATTATCTCTGGACAGTTCTCTTTGATGATTTCCTGTAAAATAGAATGTAGGCTCTTTTTTTGATCATAGTTTTCGGGAAGTCCAATGATCCTCAGATTATCTCTCCTAGATCTATTTTCCAGGTCTATAGATTTTCCCAGTAAGTATTTAATGTTATTCTCCTGCTTTTCATTTTTTTTTTGTTTTGTTTGACTGATTCTTGGGTTCTCAATGAATTATTCATTTCTATTTGTTCTGTCCTGATTTTTAATGAGTTATTTTCTTCATTCACATTTTTAGTTCTTTTTGTATATGCCCAATTGAGTTTTTAAATGAATTATTTTGCTCTATTGAATTTTTCTCCATTTCCCTAATTTTTTTAGAGAGTTATTTTCTTTTTCCAATTCAGAAATCCTACTTTCCTGTGATTTTTTTTAACCTTTTCTAATTCACAAATTTTGTTTCCCTGCATCTCCTGTCAATTCTTTATTTTTTCCAACTCAAATTTCAGGACATTGTTATTCTCTATCAAAACTTCTCTTTCCTTTTCCCATTTTTCTTCAAACTCTCTTAACTTTTTAATAGTCTCTTCTAGGACAGAATTATATGATGGGAGGCAGGTATCATTCCCCTTTAGAGTGTTATCTGCTGACTCTCTGCTGTTAACTTCCTCTGGGTTGGATACCCACTCTTTCTCTGTGTAGAAGGAATTAATAGTTCGCTTCAGCTTTTTACTCATTGTTAAAAAATCTTTTGGGGTCTGCCCTTGGGGTAAGAAGTTTATTTCTTTATTTATTTACCAGCTTCCTCCCAGACCAGATGGATGCAGCGGCTCCTGTGCCTGAGCGAGGAGAGAGCTCTGGGAAAGAGTTCCCCTCCCCCCTCCCTGGAAATGTCTCAGAGGTGATATGGCTGCACTGTGAGAGTTCCCCAGTGAAGGACCCTGCTATGTGTCCTAGAGACTTCCCTGAGGTTTAAGACTGAACAGTAAAAGCGACACAAAGCCCAGCCAATGCATCCATGGGGCATGGATATCAGCAGCTGAAGTGAAAAGCCGCTGCACTCAAACTGGAAGTATCTGCCCAGAAACCGCGGTTTCTACTTCAAAGGTTCTGCCTCTCTGGGAGTTCCGCTTCTCTGGGAATTCCACAGCTTCTAGAGTTCCCCAGCCTCAGGCCAAGCCTGGCCCTATGTGGATTAGATGTTGCCTCAGGCTGTGTCCCCACTGTTCAAGCTCTTAACTACCCCAAGGTGAAGCCCTGGACAGCAGAAGGTGGCTTCACAACCATGCTGAGATCTGTTAGGTCACTTCCAGATTGGGATGGTTCTAGGATCTAGCTTTATATTTTAAAGTGGCTTGATTTCTCTTCTGAACTGCTGTTTTATAAGCAGAAAAGAGCTAACAGCCTGTGTCAGATTCCTCTATTTCAGTGGCTTCTCTGATCCCAGAGTTCTCCCCAGCCCGATCAGCACAGTGTGCTAGCACCTAACTGTTTGTGCTGGCCTTTTTTCTTCCTCCCCTTGGAACTGACCTTTTCTGTAGAGACTCCAGAGTCTCTTCATCTGGTATGTTGTGCTTCTAATCCTTGTGGTTTCTATCAGTCCAGTGTTATTTTTGAGGCTGATTTAACTAATTGGTAATGAGGGAGGAAGGGAGCTTACAAATTCATGTGTATCTTCTCCGCCATCTTGGCTCTGCCCCTAGAGACACTTTATAAAAGGAAAGAAAAAAAAATCAATAAATAATACATTTGATTAATTATAATAGCAACATCACTATATGATGAGAGCCATTTTAAGCTTCTGAAAGCCATTTTCTCTCCTCTCATTCATCCTTCTTTTCTTCTTTTTCCTTCCTTCTTAAGTGTCTTCCTTCCTTTCTTTTTTTCTTCCTTCTTGACCTTCCTCCTTTTCCTCTCTTCTTCCTTCCCTCTTCCTTTTTTTAAAGTTCTCTGATATGTTTTTTCAATAAATGATTTTAAAATAAACAGAGGGAAGTACTTAGATGGCCCAATGGATAAAGCCCTGAAATTAGGCCTGACTCCAAATTCAATTTCAGGCACTTAACACTTACTAGCTCTGTGACCCTAGACAAGTCACTTGTCCCATTTGCCTCTCCAATAAATAACTAAATGAATAAATTAATGGATAGGTAAGTAAATGAGTAAACAAATTAATAAAATAAACTGATGGATAGAATGTCAGGCTGAGTCAGACCTGAGGTCTTGCTCAGATACTTACTATGTTTGTTATTCTAGGCAAGTCATTTAACTGATTCTAAGTATACTTACACATAAGTAGACAAGTCACTAATCCTCTATTTCATTAAATATACATTTCTTTCCTAAAGGATTATACTCAACTTTGCTGGGCAATTATTGTTGCTATAATTCCAGCTCCTTTGTCTTCCAGAAAAATACAGTCCAAACCCTCGACTTCTTTAGTATTGAAGTTTCTAAAATGTATGTTTCTTTTTAACTGCTTGCAGTATTTTATCCTTGACCTGTGGGCTCTGGAATTTGGCTATAATATTCAAGGGAATTTTCATTTGGAGTTCTTTTTTCAGGAGATAATCAGTAGATTTTTTTTTCCAATTACTGTTTTATCCTCTGGATTTAACATATTGTATGGAGTGTTCAGGGGAACTATCACCTATTGTGTGAGCTTGATGAGGTTTTTGCAGGGTTGCTCAATTCATCTTTGGTATCCAGATGCTGTATCTCCATGAGCATGTGTAGCATGAGGAGGAACCACACTATGGGTAGCCAACAGCCTTAAACCTATTGGCGAATTAAGGGGACATCTATCTTCAAACAAGTGAAGATTTCCCCTGGAAAAATGGTAGATGAATACAATTTGTTCCAATGGCCCTAAAGGTAGCTAAAGCAGGAGAAAAAGCAGGTTTAGAGCCTTATAAACATCCAAGATACCAAAGTCCTCCACTGCATTCTGAGAAAATTCTTTTGACTTGTGTCCTTCCACTGAACTTCAGTGAAGTACAGTGAGATTCAAGAATGGGGAGTGAATCTGATGACTCTGTGCAATGTTACCTCATTTAAATCCAATTCACACAAGTCAAGACATCATCCTCATGCTATCATTGGTTCTCTTTAAAAATGAAAGATGAAAAACAAGACTATATTGGATCAAAGATATAGTATTCCTTTATAATTGCTTGAAAAATCATATTTGGTCTCTTTTTTAATTTTGGTTTTTAGAAAAACTAATTCTTAATTTATCTCTCCAAAATCTATTTTTCAGATCAGTTGTTTGTCCAATGAAACGGTTTGCATTTTTGTTTATTTTTCATTCTTTTGATTTTGTTTTATTGTTTCTTGAAGTCTCATGGAGTCATTAGCTTCCAGTCACCCATTTCTAATTTTTAAGGAATTATTTTCTTCAATGGATTTTATACCTCATTTTCCCCACTTAGCCAATGTTTTAAAGGAATTATTTTCTTCAGTTTGTTTGTTTGATGTGAGTTTTTGATGCTTATAAGGTGGTGTAATCTGGGGACAATTATAATCACTGTTCTTCTGGTCTATACTCTGGTATTTAACTAGGTAGGATTCTTTACCTGCTGCAACCACAAAGGCTACTAATTTTGGGGGGGAACTGTAAGCAGGGGCCATGTTTCCTTGTGACTGACAAAAACTCTCTTATCCATCCTGGAAATGCAACCCAGAACTGCTTATGGACTACCAATTTGCCAATCAAAGTCAATTGTACTCAAGTGCCACAGACTTCTCCTCTCTCAAACTGTCTTAGGTGTGAAAAATGTCTCCTTCTGACCTTTTATTGATTTTGTCACTCTAAAGTTTGAGTTGAACCATTATTTTAAAGATATTTAGAGGAGAATGTTGGGAGAATTCAGTTGGGAGAAGTTCAGGTCCTGGCCTGTACTTCACCTTCTTGTCTCTACCTCTATCTTCCCTTTCAGATCCTTTATTAATGAATCTCTCAATACTCTCAATATTTTGTTTTATCCAGAGTTTCTCCGTGTATACTTGGTAGAATCCTGCTTTTTTTTTCCTGGGATTTTTGTCTTTATTGTCATTTCTACCTTCCTGATATATGTATATGAATATATATGTGTGTGTATAAGTGTATGTAGGTGTGTATGCCTTTGCATATAGATCAAATATGACTCCTCCATTATCCTTAATGGTGAAAAGATTTTATTTCAAAAATTTTTCTGCAGATCTTTTCTATTTTTCTTTTCCTTTTTGGTTATCCTCCTTTCATTTTTGTCTTCCTCTGATCTAATAATGACTTTGCATAGTTACAATATTTCTCGTGCTTTATTTAAATTCTTTTCTATATATATGAGATAATACTTCTTATAATTTTGAATAATACTTCCTTAAAAATTTTGCCAGTGAATTTATATTCTAAACTGTCTTTGGCCACTATCTCTCTCTACTTAGTAAGTTTGTTGCTTGTTGGCTAAGGCACTTTCTGGTCTCTTGGTTTTCTTCTTAGAAAAACTGATTTATTCTGGTTAAGCTTTTGTATTAAATTATAAACTTTAGTGTTGCTTTAATTCCAACATCTTACATTCAACTCCTTATCTCTATTCAACCATTATCTTAGCATAAAACCTGATTGGGATGCTTCTAAGGTGTAATCTGGGGACAGTTATAGTCACTGTTCTTCTGGTCTTCTGGATTTTTTAAATGTCTTCTTAATTGGTCTTTCCAGAAGTCTGATCTCTCCTCTGCAGGGCTGAAAAAAATATTTTCTTTAAGCACAGGTCTTACCATGTCACTGTCCTGTTCAGGAAACTCCTGTGGCTCCCTATTGATTTTCAGATTAAAATATAAAGTCTTCTGTTTAATTTCCAATGCCCTTCACAGTTTTGGTCTAATTTATCTTTCCAGCCACATTATATATTACTTGCATCTGACAGGGAATGGTTAGAATGGCCTTCTTTTAATTCTTCATGTACAGTATCCTTTGTCTGTTTTTGCATTGGCCATCCCCTATATCTGAAAACATTCTTTCCTCATTTCTAGCTCATAATAATGTCTCAATCCTTTCAAGGCACAGATCAAATATCATCTTTCACACAGAATCTTTCCTAATTCCCCCAACCACTAGTGTTCTCCCTTCTTAACTATCTTTTATTTAACTATTTTTTACTTATTTCACACACACACACACACACACACACACACACACACACACACACACACATATAATTTCTATGCCACATGTTTTCAATGGACACAAATGCCATCTTCAGAAGAGTGATTGTTTCATGCTTTACCTTTGTATCTCCAGCACCTAATATAGTATCTAGCATACGTGCTTAAAAAATGCTTGTGGGTTTATTGACTAATTTTCTTGTCCCTTAAGATTAACTTATTTCAATTTTTCCCATTTTTCCCATTAGTATTCTTTTTCTAATTTATTACTATTTCTAATATTTGCTCCAAGAAATTAATGGCCTTACTGACCAAAAGATAACAGATTCACTGGTGATTTCCCATATTTATTCCCATTTTCCTATATGTTCAAATAAAGATTATTTATTGGGGTTCATGATTATCTAGCACATGCCAATTCTTTTCTTAAAGAATGTGTTCATGATTTAAAGGCATGAAGCTTTAATATAGTGTTTGACTTCTGTCTCTCCTAAAAACATGATTTTGAAGACATTTCTCATTGTCCTCCCCCATTTCCTCCTTTGCACTGAAGTTACTAAATATCAATTTTTATGTTGGTTTAATTTGATAGTGTTGTTGAGTCCCTTGTAGAATTCACCTTTTAAAACTCTGCAACCAGTCAATGTTGGTGCATTAAATACAATTATTTTGGTCTTTTTGCAGATACTTGCAATGAATTCCACAACATGAGATGTTCCATTTTATTTCTTGTTGTCTCTAAGCATATGGAAAAACAACTCTACTAATTCCTTCTTACACTCTTCAAAATATACCCCTAAGATGAAACTTTATTTTTTTCTTCTGACTTTAATCATATGCACACACACACACACACACACACACACACATACATATATATATATATATATATATATATATATATATATATATATATATATATATATATATATATATATATATATATAATTTGTTTTCTTCAGTACTATGTTTACATACCAATTATTGGACAAGGATCTCATATTCAGAGTATCAATAGTTCAATTAATGAGATTAATGTTTGTGGACAATCTAAAATTGTTTAATTCTTTTTTACTTTTAAAAATTATATTATTTATTTTATAATACTCATTTAAAAAAACTTTTGAGTTCTGAATTTTTCCCTCCTTTCTGCCCCTCCTGATGAATTGATGACATAAAATGTGAACTTAATTATACCATAAAATAATCCAAAATTTATTCCAAATTAGTTCCAAATTAGCCAGAAATATAACATTTTAAAAATACATAAAGAGCACAGAGAGGAGAAAACAAAACCAATACAGTTATCTTTTCCACATCATAACTTTCCCCATCGTGGTTTTAATCTATCACAGATTGGCATAGGAAATTAAAATAGGAATTTTGGAACAGTTTTTGGAAGCCTCAGGCAACATGCAAAGGCCAGCAGATGAGACAGAAAAAATTTAGAAATTCAGAAATATATTTTATACATTATACATATACATGGATATGCAATATATATTACATTTTATATATCTATATCATATACATATATGCATATAGATTGATCAATAGATAGTATTGAACACTATCAAAATAAATTTTACAATAATATAAAATACCACATAAAAGAAAAAGAAAAAATTCAGACTTCCTCTCTGGTATAAGTGGGGTGTCAAAAATTTTACATGCTATACCCCCCCACAATGTGAAAAGGATAACTGTAATCTTAAAAGAGGATACTGGAAATTTATATGGCATTAAAAGATTTTCAGGAAGAAACAGATGCTATTTTGTGCTTTTTCAGCACAGCCAAACCTGAGTCTACTTTGTAGTGTAGCTCCAGAGTGTAGAAGAGAGTTCCAAATTGCAAGTTTCATTTAATGCTGAAAAATAAAGTCTTCTAGGGTGTCCAGAGGCTTTGCTTTGAAGGAAAGCAAAACCTCAGTTAACAATGCTTTGTTTTGTCTCTTTTCCCCCAATTATCAACATGACTTTCCTCCTTGTGGCTAACTGCCATAACAGAAATTCAATCTCATAATTTATAAAATTGCTAAATTTTAGGCGTCTACCAACCCTGTTTTTGCCACTCACATTGAAAGCATAAGGAGGGGAGGGGAGGCAGAGCCAAGATGGTGGAGAGGATACGTGTTTCTTTCTGACCTTCTGCAATGACCCTCAGTTAATTAGCAAATTCAGCCTCTGAATTAGTTCTGGACTGGCAGAATCCACTAATATTAGGAGTACAGCAAATTAGCAGCAGAATATAATTTTGAATCACCAGAAAAGATCTATTTCAATCAGGCAGGAAGGTAGCCAGGCACAGGCAGGCAGGCAGGTAGAGCATGGAGGCCAGCCCATGCTGTGCAGACTTGGGGCGGGGTGCAGTCTCCATCGGGCAGTGCAGACTCCACATTGTGTAGAATCTACAAGGAGGAATCCACACAAGTATTGGCCACTCTGCCATGGCTGCAAGCCAGTAGATCAGCAGGGAAGTTATAAAACATCCACCACAAACACAAAAAGTAAGTAGTGAACCTGAAACACTGAGACACCATACCCACCATGTACCAGGAGTGCACAGACCCAGCACAGCCCCGGCTGTTTTGCTGACTCTTGTAGGGGAAGATTGGAAAATCTTCTTTGCCTTAAAAGCAGATCCTAACTTTTTAAAAAATGAGTAAAAAAGGCAAAGATAACTCTAAACACAGAAAGTTTCTATGATGAAAGAGAGAGCAGATTTCAAACCCTGAGGAGACTAAAAGCAGATTGTCTCCAGATAAAGCCCCAAAAGGTGGTATAACCTGTTCCTCATCACACAAATCTCTCCTAGAAGAAATTTAAAAGGATCTCAAAAAAGAGCTAGGAGAAAAATGGGGAATGGAAAAGAAAACTTTTCAAGAGGGTTTGGAAAAAGCATATAACTTATTAAAAGATAAATTTAACAAAATGGAAAAAGGAAAACAACTCCCTGAAAAACAGAATTTGTGAAATGGAAAAGGTAAACAACTCCCAGAAAAACAGAATTTGTGAAATGGAAAAAGAAAATAACTCCTTAAAAAACAAAATTTGCAAAATGGAAAAAAAAATTCATAGAACAAAATAGCTCATTTAAAAATTCATTTGGACAAATGCAAAAAGAAGTACAAAAAGTAAATGAAGAAAATAATTCATTAAAAATAAGAACTGCACAAATGGAAATGAATGACTCAATGAGACATCAAGAATCAGTCAAGAAAAAACAAAAAAAAAAAATGGAAAAAAAACACATAAAATACCTATGTGGAAAAACAAGTGATCTGGAAAATAGATCTAGGAGAGACAATATAAGTATTATTGGACTCCCTGAAAATCATGATGAAAAAAAAAATAGCCATTGAAAGAATTCACCAAACACCTCCTGAAAGAGACCCCAAAATTAAAGGTCCAAGCAATATTGTGGTTAAATTTCAGAACTATTAGACCAAGGAAAAAATATTATAAGCAGCCAGAAAAAAAAATTCAAATACCAGGGAGCCACAATAAGGAATCCTCAGGATCTAGCAGCTTCCACCTTAAAAGATCAAGTATCTGGAATCTGATATTCTGAAAGGCAAAGTAATTTGGAATGCAGGCAAGAATAAACTACCCCACAAATCTGAGCATTTTCTTCCAAGGAAGAAGATGGGCATTCAATAAAACAAGTGAATTCTATTTATTTCTGATGAACAGACCAGAGCTAAACAAAAAAATTTACCTCCAAATATAGGACTCAAGAGAAGCATAAAAAGGTGAAAAGAACTCTTGAGAATTGTATTTCTGTTATAGGTATACATAATGGATAACATTCTGTTACGAGTATACATAGATATACCTATAAATATATAGTTATACATGCATGTATAATTTGATTTTACTGTTACAATATTTTAAAAGGAACTAGAAGTGTAAAGGGGATTGTACCAGAAAAAGGGAAAAGTGGAGATAAAATGAGGGAAATTACATCTCACAAAGAAGCAAAGGAAACCTATTATACTGGAGGGAAAGAAAGGAGAGGGATGAACATTGTGGGAATTTTACTCTCATCGGATTCAGCTCAAAGAGAAAAATATGTCTAATATTTGGTTTACAGAGAAACTTCTTTCATCTTATTGAAAAGTTGGACGGGAAAGGTGAAAAGAGAAGGGGTAGGATAAATAGAAGGGAAAACAGAAATAGTAGGGGAAAGATATAAAAAAGGGGAGGGACTATAAAAGTTTCTAAAGAGGGAAGGCTGCTTGAGGCAAGTGGTGCTCATAAGTTAAATACAGGGGAGGAGGGAAAGGGGAAAAGGAAAGAGAAAAGTATAATCTGAAAAGTAATAAGATGGCAGGAAATACAGAATTAGTACTTTTAAGCATAAATGTGAATGGTGTGAACTCTCCCATAAAATGGAAGTGGATTGCAGACTGGATTAAAAGCCAGAATGCTACAATATATTGTTTACAAGAAACACATTTAAAGCAGAGTGATACATACGTGTAAAGGTAAAAGACTGGAGCAGAATCTATTATGCTTCAGGTGAAGTAAAAAAAAATCAGGGTTAGACATTCTTATCTCAGATCAAGCAAAAGCAAAAAACTGATCTAATTAAAAGAGATAAGAAAGGAAACTATATCTTACTAAAGGGTACCATAGATAATGAAGCAATATCAATACTAAACAGATACAGACCAAGTGGTATACCATGGAAATTCCTAGAGAAGTTAAGAAAGCTACAAAAAAAAAAAAAAAATAGCAAAACTATAATAGTGGGAGATCTCAACCTTGCATTCTCAGAACTAGATAAATCAAACCACCAAGTAAATAAGAAAGAAGTTAAAGAGGTAAATAGAATATTAGAAAAGTTAGGTATGATAGATCTTTGGAGAAAACTGAATAGAGACAGAAATTAGTACACTTTCTTCTTGGCAGTTCATGGAATATATTAAAAATAAGGACCTCAAAATCTAATGCAGAAAGACAGAAATAGTAAATGCACTCTTTTCAGATCATGATGCAATAAAAAAAAAACAGGGGAAAATATACCAAAAAATTAATTGGAAACTAATCTTACACTAAAGAATGAATTGGTGAAACAGCAAATCATAGACACAATTAATAATTTCATCCAAGAGAATGACAATAATGAGACAACATACCAAAATTTGTGGGATGAAGCAAAAGTGGTAATAAGGGGAAATTTTATATCTCTAGAGGCTTATGTGCATAAAATAGAGAAGTAAAAGGTCAATGAATTGGGCTTGAAACTAAAAAAGCTAGAAAAAGAATAAATTAAAAACCCCAATCAAATACCAAACTTGAAATTCTAAAAAATAAAAGGAGAGATAATAAAATTGAAAGTAAAAAAAATTGAATCAATAAATAAAACTGAGTTGGTTTTATTTAAAAAAACATCAAAATAGATAGACCTTTAGTAATTTTGATTAGAAAAAGGAAAGAGAAAATTCAATTGTTCATCTTAAACATGAAAAGGAAGACCTTTCCACTAATGAAGAGGAAATTGGAGCAATAATTAGGAGTTACTGGGTCCAACTTTATGCCAATAAATTTGATAAGTGAAATGGAGGAATACCTACAAAAATATAAATTGTCCAGATTAACAGAAAATAAATTGCTTACATAGTCCCATTGTAGAAAAAGAAATAGAACAAGCTATTAATCAAATCCTTAAGAAAAAAATAAAGATAAAGATGACAATACTACCTAAACTAACCTATTTATTTAATGCTATATCAATCAAATTACCAAGAAACTATTTTACTGAACTAGAAAAAATAACAACAAAATTCATGTGGAAGAACAAAAGGTCAAGAATTTCAGGGGAACTAATGAAAAAACAATCAAATGAAAATGGTCTATCCATACCAGATCTAAAACTATATTATAAAGCAGCAGTCACCAAAACCATTTGGTACTGGCTAAGAAATAGATTAGTTGATCAGTGGAATAGATTATATTCACAGGACAAAATAGTCAATAACTATAATAATCTAGTGTTTGACAAACCCAAAAATCCCAACTTTTGCAATAATAATCCACTGCTGGCAAACTTGAAATTAGTATGGCAGAAATTAAGCATGGACCCACACTTAACACTGTACACCAAGATAAGATCAAAATGGGTCCAAGATTTAGGCATAAAGAATGAGATCATAAATAAATTAGAGGTGCATAGAATAGTTTACCTCTCAGACTTGTGGAGGAGGAAGGAATTTGTGACCAAAGGAGAACTAGAGATCATTATTGAGCACAAAATAGAAAATTTTGATTACATCAAATTAAAAAGCTTTTGTACAAACAAAACTAATGCAAACAATATTAGAAGGGAAGTAACAAATTGGGAAAACATTTTTACAGTTAAAGGTTCTGATAAAGGCCTCATCTCCAAAATATACAGAGAATTGACTCTAATTTATAAGAAATCAAGCTATTCTCCAATTGATAAATGGTCAAAGGATATGAACAGACAATTCTCAGAGTGATGAAATTGAAACTATATCCACTCATATGAAAGAGTGTTCCAAATCACTATTGATCAGAGAAATGCAAATTAAGACAACTCTGAGATACCACTACACACCTGTAAGATTGGCTAAGATGACAGGAACAAATAATGATGAATGTTGGAGGGGATATGGGAAAACTGGGACACTGATGCATTGTGGTGGAGTTGTGAAAGAATCCAACCATTCTGGAGAGCAATTTGGAATTATGCCCAAAAAGTTATCAAATTCTGCATACCCTTTGATCCAGCAGTGGTACTACTGGGCTTATATCCCAAGGAAATACAAAAGAAGGGAAAGGGACCTGTATGTGCCAAAATGTTTGTGGCAGCTCTTTTTGTAGTGGCTAGAAACTGGAAAATTAATGGATGCCCATCAATTGGAGAATGGTTGGGTAAATTATGATATATGAATGTTATGGAATATTATTGTTCTGTAAGAAATGACCAACAGGATGAATACAGAGAGGCTTGGAGAGACTTACATCAACTGATGCTGAGTGAAATGAGCAGAACTAGGAGATCATTATACACTTCAACAATGATACTGTATGAGGATGTATTCTGATGGAAGTGGATATCTTCAACATGGAGAAGAGCTAATCCAATTCTAATTGATCAATGATGGACAGAATCAGCTACACCCAGAAAAGGAACACTGGGAAATGAGTACAAACTGTTAGCATTTTTTGTTTTTCTCCCCTGGTTATTTTTACCTTCCGAATCCAATTCTTCCAACAACAGCAACAACAAAATTCAGTTCTGCACATATATATTGTACCTAGGATATACTATAACATATTTAAAATGTATGGGAATGCCTGCCATCCAGCAATCCCACACTTTTGGAGGGGAAGGCTTCAGAAGCCTCTCAAGAAACCTGCTCAGAGGAAAAGATTATACAGAAAAGAAATCCCAGAGAAGGATTATAATTGAGAGACTACAGAACTTTACAATTTGGCACCCAGTGTGAAACCCACATTACTGAGCTTAAGAGTCTCATGCTCTACCAACTGAGCTAGCCGGGCTAATCTCAGAAATTGCTGGTTTTGTGAATCCACGGAATGTTTTTTCTTTGACTCAATCCAGACTGCTCCTTGCCTGACTGCCCTCCTCTTTTATCCTCCCAGAGAATGGGCTTGTGGGAACTCCTTCAATCAATGAACTTGCTCCTTTTAAAAATTGTGTAAACTGCTTTTCAGAACTCCTTTTAAAGGTGTGAATTAAAGATGTGAACTAGAGAATTGTTAAGTACCAATTTAGCACTTAGTAAGAACCTAACAGCATAACGTGACCATGTAGTACTGAAGTGTATTTTAAATTTTTCTTTTGTTCAGGAATTATATTTGTTGATCCTATGGATTTAGATTCAGTCTATTATTGCTGTGGCATTTGAAATAGAATAGAATTTACCAGTGTAACTACAAAAAATGTGTCATTTTGAGGCAGTTGGTCCATAAATATGAACAAAATTTGTAAGAATACATCTACAAGGTAATACAAATAATGAAAGACAATTAGAGAGTTACTTTGTATACTGTTTTCTTTTTTTAAGTATTTTATTTTTCCAAATACATGTAAAGATTGTTTTCAACATTAACCTTTACAAAACATTGTGTTCTAAATTTTTCCTTCTCTTCCTTTTTTCCTCCCTCTCCAAGAAAATAAGTAATCAGATATAGGTTAAACATGAGCAATTCTTCTAAATATGTTTCCACATTCATTTTGCTATGTAAGAAAAAAAACAGATCAAAAGGGTAAAACCAGTGGTCCTCAAACTTTTTAAATAGGGGGTCAATTCACTGTCCCTCAGACTGTTGGAGGGCTGGACTATAGTAAAAACAAAACCTCACACTCTGTCTCTGCCCCTCAGCCCATTTGCCATAACCCGGCAGGCTGCATAAGTGTCCTCAGTGGGCCACATCTGGCCCATGGGCCATAGTTTGAGAACCCATGGGTAAAACCATGAGAAAGAAAAAAAAAACTATCCAACAAACAACAAGGTGAAAAAATACTAAGTTTTCATCCACATTCAGTCTCCAAAGTTTTCTCTCAGGATGCAGATGCATTTTCCATCACAAGTCTATTGGGATTTCCTTGAATCACTTGATTGTTGAAAAGAGCAAAGTCCATCACAATAGGTCATCACATAATCTTGTTACTGTGAATAATGTTCTCTTGGTCTTGTTCACTTCACTTAGCATTAGTTCATGTCAGTCTTTCCAGGCTTTTCTAATATAAGAAATTATTTCTTATAGGACAGTGATATTCCATCACATTCATATTATATACTGTTTTCTTGGTAATTCTTATATCATTTTGTATCATTTCATATAAAGGAAGGAGCATAGTGCAATGGAATGATGTCTAGATTTGGAATCAATTGAATGAAACTAAAGTTCTATCACTTTCTGCCTGTTTGATATTGGTCAAGTCACCAAAAAATCATTAAAAAACAAAACTGAATATAATTAATTGAGGATAACTGACAAGGGAATCTTTACCCCAAATCCATGAAGATTTCCCTTGGCAGAATGGGTGGATAAGATTTATTCCAATAGGCATGAAGGTGGCTGAAGTAGATGCTAAAAGTTTGATCAGACATCAAAGACACTAAGATCATCCATTGCATCCTGGGCAATCATCAGTTGCCCTGATGTTTGTCTTGCCACTAGATTTCATTGACTATAAGAAAGAATTAAACTGATAATTTTGTACAATTCTTCCTCACTTAAATTCAATTCACACCCTTACTAAGAAACTGGAGGGTGGCTAGGATGGTGCTCTCACTGAAAAGGGATATTGGCTCAAATTCCTAATAGTCTTTAAATACAGGAAGTTTTCCCCATGAAAGAGTGATTTGATTTTTTTGACCTTCCAATGGAAGGTCAGAAGTATATGTCTGCCCAATATAAGGAAAAGCTTAACAACTAGTGCAGGCAAAATATGAAAAAAAAATGTTCTTTGGAAAGAGAGAGCTTATTATTAGGGAATTGAGAAAATTTGAGGAATTAAGTGAGTCACACTGACTCTAACTTGTTTCTTAATTCTGGAACTACTTCAGTTCTCTTTCTATTCAGTGATAGATATAATTCAATCTCTCCTTGTGATGGGAAAAACTTTTATTGCATCATTTGTATATGGCCCTTTGTGACTGGGAAGCTAGACTACCTCTACATGTTATTTAGAGACTCCTAACTAAGGATCTAGATTATGTTGACCAGAAACCAGTTAGGTAGAAAGACAGATGCAAGGAATTTTCTTAGAGTTATAAATCTCAAGTAACTCATGTATCTTATGTACAGACTGGCCCTATACCAGCCAATCAATTAGTGTTTCCTTATTCCTTTGATTAAATAAAGGCACTTGCATAGAAATAGGTAAAGGGGGAGAAGTGGAGGAGAAAAATCTTTTTTCTGATTTTAAGGATTTTTATCTGTTTGCTCTCCCTTCTTTAACTTGAAAAATCCCTAATTTTTCCCCTGATCACAAATCAGATTAGCTAATCTTGAATCCTACTTTGTATCCTGTTATTTTTTTTATTTTATAAAAATCTGCTGTGCCACCCTCCACCCCCATATTCAAGTTTCATTGCCAAGCTGAAGACGTCTGATCCTGATTTGTTGTGCTATTGGCATGTGTTGCTTAATAAACTGGTATGCTCAGAATCTTGAATATTTATTTCTTCTGTTTTTTCAGATTTCACCTGTCAAGTTACTGAAGCTTTTAAATATAGAGATTGATTGATAACTAGTTAGATATGTTGTAGAAAGGTCTTCTTTTCAGGTGTCAACTTGCTTAGATTACTTTCTGTGTCCCTTTCAACTCCCTCACTCTGATTGAATTAATATAAATATTTAGAAGGAACTAAGAAAGAGGAGTATCAAGTAGAAGGAAATTCAAATGGCAATGTCCCCAGGAAATTGATAATGAATATATCCAATAAAGTTAAGATAGAATCTTTCTTCATCACTAAAAGAAAGAAGATGCTATAGTTATCATTTTAGGCTGATTCATATAAATGCACATAAAATTAAATAATATCAGTTTAAAATATTATAAATATTGAGCCCATGTCAAAGGTAAAGATGAAAAGATTGAAATAAAAAATCTATATAGGTATTAAAGTGGTACAGTAGACTTTTAGGAAGAACAGACGTCAAATCCTGACTAGGGATATTCACCAGTTGTACTATTAGTTGAACTAAATGGAAGTCATTTAACTTCTGTAGCCTTAGTTTCTTATTCTGTGTAATGGAGATAATAACTAATTCATAGGATTGTTCTGAGGATCAAATGAGATAAAGTGTAAAGTGCTTTGCAAATTTTAAAATGCATATAAATGCTAGTTATAATTATTATTATCATTTTGTTTATAAGGTATGAGCTATGCTTACAAACAAGAAATTACTGTCTTCTTTGTTCTGTGGTTGAAGTGGATAGTTTATTTTAATAATAGTTGTGTTAAAATCATTAGGGTACACTGTCCTATTTTTATGTCTATTAACTGTTCACCTCTGAATTAATATTTCTATTTTATATTTGGCACCATTACTTAGCTCCCTGAGAACATTTTTTATATTAATTTTAGTGAGCATGACCAGAAGACATCTGATCAATGTTAAAAAGATTAGAAGATGAGGCCATTTCCTGACATTGAGGATGCCTCACTATAAATGACCTACCCATTGATATCACATTTGGCGGGGCACCAAACTGTCTTTGATAGACTATTGAATGGATATCCTTTGTCCTGGTTTTCTGGTTGTACCATTTCCACTGAGGATGTTTAATTTATGGTACTTGGAAATGATTAATAAATACCTTTTCAAAAGAACAGCAAATGCACATGTGAGAGATGGAGAGAATTCAAAGAGATTCAGAGAGGATAAAGGAGACAGACCTGCACAGATTCTAGTACCCTAGAGAGAAAGTAACCTGCCTCCATTGCCTCTTCAGGGAACTATGTGACTCCAGGAACATAAAAATCATGTAGCTCCAAGGGTGTCTAGAAGCAGTGATGGAGCAACAGAAATGTAAATGGCAGCAGAGGAATTATGCAATGTGGAAAGAAATTGTCAATCAGTGAATAAGCATTTATTATTTTGTTTTGGGCTCTGTGTTAATTACAGGTAGAGGAATTCCTGAATAACACCAAATTTGTAGTTCAAAACTTACTGGACCAGGTAAGTGAATTCCAAACCAAGACAAAGTAAAAGAGGATGCACACCAAGAGACAGAGCCATAATATCAAGGCACAAAACTAAAAGTTGTTTATCATTAATAGCATGTTATATGAACTAAAGAGATCTAAGGAAAATGAAAGAATCAACCTGCTATGAATTCCAAGCATTTTCTCCTTTTAGGAGTATCCTCAAATTTAGGCAAATATTATAAATCTGAAGGACTGGATGCATACCATGGGATAATGGGATTTACTATAAAGGAAAAGGGAGTAGTGTGGGCTATTTATGGTCTTGACTAAAAAGTCCTCTATGTTTTTAATAATCTGTCAAGTGAAATAAAGATTATTCAGTAGACCATTAACCTGAATGTTTGCATCCTTGGGACCTGAGCCATTTTACCTTCCCTGTAGAGCCTTATATATGAACTCCATTCTTATTTTCTAGGAAATTAATCGCCCAGATATGTGATCAGGGAGAAATTTTGAGAGATAGACCTAAGATTGAACCTGAAACTCAGAGTTTTAGTTCTCAGCCATATATAACATATTATATTTGCTATGATTACTCATAGGATTAAAAAAATAACAACGCTAGTATAGCAATAGGTGATAGATACTTCCTGTAAGAGATTCCTAAAAGCAATGCACTTGCAAATTTCAACTCTTTTTTGTTCTCATGGGGAGCAGTGAAAGTAACAACACAAAAGGTAGCATGCAAATATGTCTACTTATCATGTATTCATAGAACTCACATTTCTAAATTCATTAGCATTTGAATTATCATTATATATTAATTACTAAAGTTCTGTCATTGAAGATAAAAATCATCATCTTACCAATCAATTCTTTGAATGGATTTTGTGGTTACTAAATGATTATTGCACAATAGCATCCTGCTTTTGACAAGTATTAAGTAGCATTGGTGTCTCTGTCTCCCCTAAGCTCAGATCTTTCCTTAGCTAAATAACACATGATTTTCAAACGCAACTAAGAAACTCTGATTGAGCAGAGTCTACTCTCTCACTCAAATCTACACATAGAATATATGTAACAGTCATATATGTATATTCAGTAGTCTGAAATACTTTCTAGCTATGTGACCCTGGGCAAGTCACTTAATTCCTATTTGCCTCTTTTTTCTTATCTATAAAATGGGGACACAGTGGAGAAAGAATTGGCAAACCATTCTAATATCTTTGCCAAAAAAATCCCAAGATAAAGTCCATGATATCATAGAGTTAAATGCAACTGAATATATACTGACAAGTATGGAGTTTGGATATAACTTCCTGATTCTACAAGAGGAAAAGAATTGTTAATGCTGCCAATGCAATGTTTTTATGGAAAGTGTCAGTTCAATTATTTGATAGCATCCATGTACCTTACACTATACCAGCTACACAACCCTTCTCACATTGCCTACTCACAGGTAATCTAGTCCCTTTATCCTTTTTCATGAAATCGAAAAAAAAATCATTTTGTTAAAAACTCTGGCATGAAAAATCAAACTCTATAACTTCAAGCAGGAAATGTCAGTGTTCTGATGCAATCATTTTAATATATATAATGCAAAATTAGTTGTTTTGAGAATTCTTTTCCTTAACTTTTCCTTATTTGGGGCATAGTCTTCATGAAATAGGAGGAAATGAAGGAAATAGTGATTGGATTCAGAAACCTAGTATCTACAGGTTATGTGAGATACTGCCTCTTCTTTTCTTACCATCATAATGGGATATTTCTTTCCTTAAATCTCTTCTTTTCAATTCTATGAACATTTTGATTATGTATCTTTTCATTAAGGATACAACTTTTAAATAAGGTTTAGCTCCTGCCCTAATAGAACTAAAAGCCAAAGTATAGAATTAAGACCAATACACATACGTATAATAAATAATTATGTGATAAATGACTCATGGAGTTGTAAAACAAAATATTATATGAAATCTAAAGGGAAAGATCATTACCTGCAGGGAAGAATTTGTGCTTTCATGGATAAGATCAAATTTGATTTGGGTTTTGAAAGATAATTAGAGCTCAAGACTATATAGAAGACATCCTATCCCAAGAAAAAAGAGCAAGCAAAACCACATAGGAAGGAAAATAATAGTTATTTGAGAGAAAATAAAGTTGTTTAACTTGACTGATAAAGTAGATGGTAGGGAATAATGTGAAATTAAAATAGAAAGGAGGGGTTTACTAGATTATATGCTAAAACTAGAGCATAATCACAGAGATAATTGTTGCCCACAGTAACCTGTATATAACACTGATTCATCAAAATTTAAAACAAAATTTTTGATAGCTATCACCTTACCAAATGGTAATAATATCAAAGATAGATAGAATGATTAGATTTCAAAATATAGAGATATAGAGGAATAAACCAAAACTGCATGGGAACAAAATTAGGTAATATTATTTCCATCCTCCTGTCTCCAGAGTTGTCTCGAGATTGCTTTCAAACATAGTTCAAATTCAACCTAAGACACTTAATAGCTACCAGGTTACTGACCCTAGGAAAGACACAATACTATTTGCCTCCATTTTCTTATCTGTAAAATGAGCTAAAGAAGGAAAAGTCAAACCACTCCATTATCTCTGCCAAGAAAACCCCAAATTGGGTCATGAAGAGTTGGGCAGAACTAAAACAATTGACAACAATAAAAAAAGAGTTAACAACTATTATTTTATTGTTTAATAAATAAGATTTTATATGTGTGTTTATTATATATGTAGATATGTATTTGTGCAATATTTCATAGAACAATAAAGAAAAATGATAATTTAAGAACTTGTTACAAAACAATTTCTACTCGAATGTTACTAAAACCAATTAACTTATATTCATATAATTCTTTAAGGTTTACAAAAAGTTTTTTGCTCTTTATAAGAACCATTTGCAGTAAGTACTATAGGTGTTATATTCAGATAAGCCACTGAGGCTCACATATAAATTGTCTTTTTTGGTTTTGTACCCTAAGTGCTTAGCATAGTTGCTGCTCCATAGTAGACACTTAAGACAGTAAGTACCAGGGATAAGATACAACTCCATCTTTGCCTTAGCTATAGGATTCTCTGAAGAAGTAATAGGGATGAGGATATTCCATTGTTTCTCTATAAATCAAAAAGTTTATATCTCTATAAATCAAAAAGTGTCGTTTGCTAGCTCACTTGAGCTACTGTTTATTAGTCTTCTTTTGGGATGAAGGATCTTCAAGAGATACACTTTACATAATCTTGCCGCTCTTCCCAAATATAGTGCTCATTAAATTGAGGATTCTTTAGCTGGGGTCCACAAACATGTTTGAAAATTATTTTGATAATTCCTATAGACTTGGAATGAAAAGATGCTATCCAGAGAGATGCTATAATGAGAGTTATCTCTCTGGAAACTGAATGTAGATCAAAGCATACTATTTCCACTTTTTATTGTCATTGTCATTTTTCTTTGCTTTTTGTTGTTGCTATTGTTTTCTTTCTTGTGTTTTTTTCCCTTTTGATCTGATTTTTCTTGCACAACATGACAAATATACCTTCACTCTTTTAACTCTAAAATAATTTTTAAATTACCCTTTTCTATTGTCCACTTCATTTGTTTCAAACATTGGACAATTTTGGACCTTAGAACTCCTGATACAAAACTATGCCATTCTTATTATCAAATCAATTACCCGCACTTACTTTCACTTTCTGTACTTCACTTTTTAAAAAATCCAAGGTTGTTTTTTTTTTGATGAATATCTTATGCAATCACATCTACTCTTTAGGTATCTTTTTTTTCAGAATTGAAGAAATTCAGGTTTGCTGGGGACCTCAAAGGTTAGGCAGTCCAATTTGCATTTCAATGAGAATCTTTTCTGTTCTATTCCTAGGAAGGAGTCATCCATATCCCCATTTGATTTTTGGAAAATTTTAATTAACTTTTTTAGTATGTTTTTACATATATTGAGTAAATATATGTCTCTCTTCACCTTCTTCCCATTGCATTCTTTCAATAAATCTAACTTCTTTTCCATATGGCTATACTTTAGATACTTCAAATTGACATTATGCACTCCCCCTTACACATCTTAAGTCATCTTCTGAAGGCTAAATATTCTCAATTTCTTCCCAATTTGGAATAGCTCGTGGTCCACTACATTTATTAGTCATCTTTCTCAAGGTGTGCCAATTTGTTTATGTATTGCCTTAAATGAAGGATCTAAAACTGAGCTCAGTACCTCAGACATGGTATCAGTAGGGAAGAATATTATGAAATTATCAATATTGTGAAATTATCACCTGCCATTGTGGGAACAGTTATTGCTTTTATGTAGTGCTAGATCTGATTAACTACTATTAAGAAAGACCTGTGGACTATGAATGGGGCATCTTTTTCTATTAATGGGTCCCAGATCTGTGCTTACATGAATCATATTTAGATCTGTTAGACCTTGATGCTTCAAAAGGGGACATTTTTGTACTCTCTGAGTTTTATGCCACCACTACAAACAAAAATCACTGAAGAAAATATGTTAAATAAAGTTGTGGTATGATTTATGTCTAATTTCCCCAAAAATGGATTAACAGTTCTTTGTAAAAATGATGTTCAATATTCAAAGTAGATCAGGTACAAGGTAGCTATTTATTTCTTCTACCACAAAAGAAATGACTGAATAGTAAAGATTGATTCATAAGTATACATTGACAAATAAACAAGAAACAGGGATGTATAACTCCTATTATATTCTTTCAGGAGATTGATATCTAAAGCACATTTTTATTTCAATTATATATATGTGCCACTATAAAACAAATTGAAATTAGTTCTTCTGGAAAGCCAGAGGAACTTAGTCCTTTCATCTATAATATCCTCCTATGATTGGTCATCTTCTTTGAGATAAGATCACCATCTGCAGGTCATCTAACACCTAAACTTGGGAGTTCCTGATTTATCAAACCTATAAGAGTATATAAATAGATAAAAGCATCCATTATATCATTGTCTGTTCTCAAAGTGGGGGGGAAAGCACATAAAAGAAGAGGCAGGTAGAGATTTGAGATATAATGTCAAGTGCATCTGGTATAACATATGTGAATGTAGGAGATATTGGTTCCCAAAATAGGGGAGGGTAGTAAGTACCCCCATCATAAAAACCTAAGAAAGAAGAATGCTGATGTGTTCAACAACAATAAAGAGTGATATAATAAAAGTTAACAACTATAAAAAGAAAATATTCTTCATCCTTCATCACATGACTTGGGAGAATAAGGACTGCTGCTTCTAACAACAGAGAAAATGTAGCTTCCACTTCCACTGGTACTTCCATCTTTGTCTTTTACTGCTTCAGACCCATTTATAGAAGCAAGAAATAAAAATGAAATAATTGGAATAACTTCTTTGAAGAGAGAAAAAGGAAGAATAAGTAGCTTAGAAAAGAAAAATAGAAATTTCTATCCAGGAGGAAAGGAGAAAGTTGGAAAGATGAGATATGATCTAAAATGTGAATTTCAAAGTTCAGAATTTTAGAGATGGAACAATTCTGAGTGAAGGCCATTTTCATTGACCTTATTCAAAATGATGAATCCATGAATGAATATTGTAAGCAAATGGTACTTCACCCATTCTTTTATGAGTAATTGCATTCATTTTGGTCTCCTGATCATTTTAGTTCAGAGAAGAAGACTCTCAAGGTGAAAACTATGTACCTCTTACCTCTTCCACATTATCAACTCAAATTATCTTTTCAAACCTCATGCATTTCTGTTCTCTTCTTTTCCTACTTTCTCCACTGCTTTTGGAACTATAGAACTTATTTTCCCTTATAATTTGTCAGTCACAAAAACCTGACTTTTTCTGAAAGATACTGCATTGCTTTTTTTTACCCTTTCTAGAATTAGACATATTTTCCATGCTCCTGACACGGCACCAGGAAGAAAGATGGACATATTCCGTGTTCTTCAAGGTCGTTTAAAAAATGTTCTTCTGTAGCCCTCAATGATCAAGTTATACTTCTTTGATGTTTATTGTCATGTTTAAAACTATTTTATTATTAATTTTTCAAGATGGTCAAAACTTGGCTCATTCTTATTCTCCACTCTAATTCTTGTTTTTATTCACAGGAACTTCAATATTTGACTGAAGTTCTTTCAAATATTCTGAACTCATAGTTAGTCAATCCCTTTCATCTTCCACACTACAATTTCATTCCTACCTATTCTGATCACCCACAAGGTTACTCACATCATTATCATTCAAAAATCTTTATAATTTTAAACTCTGAAATTCACATTTCAGATCATAATCTCACATTTCTACCTTTCCCTTTTCCTCTTGGTTAAACATTTCTACTTTTTCTGCTAAGCTATTTATTTTCTTTCCTTCTTTCCTTTCCAGAGGGGTTATTTCAATTATATTTCATCCTTATCTCTTGCTTCTAGAAATGGGTCTAAAGAAAATAGTTACTCTTAAAAAATGTTCCAAAAGGTCTCAAAGTCAGAATTAGCTCCAGAAAGAGATTCCTGAAGGTGTATCCCTATTCTGATCTCTCAAAGCAGGAGAAAATCAATGCTCTGAAATCATCATACAGATACAAAGGGCCCAACCAGGTATTCTGTGACACTGTGAACTACAGTAGAAAAGAAATCCAACATAGAGATCAGAAACCTAAGTCCAGGATGAAGGAAAAATTTTCAAATATTTATTTATATGTACACATTTTTATTGTCCTCCTTTGCTGTCAAGCCAGACAAGAAGAAAATTACTTCCTTCAAAAATGTGAACCAAAAAAAGTCTAAGATTGCCAACATCTTGCTGAGGTAATAGGGTCACAAGAAGGAAAAGGACAAAATCTCAGCTGAGGATTTTGCAAGAAGAAGGACACAGAGGGAAAGACACTGCTATCCTAAATTGAATGTAATCATGAGCATCTATAATCTGGACTGGTTTGCTAAAGAATGACCCACCTAGGCAGAATTTGCTGCCACACTGAGATTGGTATAATTCTTCTTTCTCTTCTGTCCTACCAGTACATTGCATTCTAACTCTTAAGTTTTGTTTGATTTCTATCTGTATTTTTCATATAGTTTCCCCCCCAAAAAAATGAAATATGAGTGAAATGTTTATCCTAAATGAGAGGACCAAACTGGAGGACAAAAGGCACCCAGATACTCCTAGGTTTAACCTCAAGCTGATAGTAAACCTATATCTCTCTGGTAACACAAAGTATTTCACCAAGAAAAAACTGCAGTAAGGTTGGTAAATGCACTAATGTCTAATATTTACAAAGTCAATTTAAAGAAATGTGTTTTTTTTAATTTCCAAACTACAAATTTTAATAGAAGAATGGAACAATCGATAAAGCAATGTTATAAACACTCAAAGCATAGTACCAATTACAACGACATGCTATGTCCCAATTATTTGTGTGATTTTTCTTTTAGAAATCACCCATAGCACTTGGGTCAATCCACTGGACCTCTTCAAATAATCTACAAAGATCAAGCTCATAAACTATTCCAACACTTTCTTCCACACTGTTTGGGACTGCCATGGATTGTGCCAATCTCAACTTTTAGAGATTATTAGCTATCATAATAAGGAGGCTAGGTGGCTCCATAGTGCATAGAGTGCTGTGTTTAGAGTCAAGAACTCTTTTGCTGAGTTCAAATCAGAGCTCAGATACTAACTGTGTGACTCTGGGGAAGTCACTAAACCTTGTTTGTTCTGGTTTCTTCATCTGTAAAATGAGCTAAAGAAGAAGATAGAAAATTGCTCCAGTGTCTTTGCCAAGAAAAGCGCAAATGGGATCATGAAGAGTTGGAGACTACTGAAAGCTACCACAAATTAAATCATTAACCTGGAAAAATTTTTGTTGTCATTTCAAATATTTGTTGAAATGTATATACCGTCATTGTCCTTTTTTTTCTAAAGTTAGACAAGAGAGCTAGTTCCTTCAAAAAATATGAACCAAAGATAATCACATGCTATTGGACACCACTGCATAATACAAAAATACTTCTTCTGGAATCTAATGTTGGTAGATGAAGAGACCTGAATTCAGTGGTTTTCATTAACATCTTTTGATCTGACATGTAATATATAATAATGAACTATGACTATTTTAAAGTCCATAGCTTCAATGAAAACAAAAATTGTTCAGAGTAATGCACTCAAATTGTAATAATACTTTTTGAAAAATTACAAATATCATCATTTAAAGAGTTTCAATGATTATAGAAACAAGTTTCTTGGGGAAGCTAGGTGGCACAGTGGATAGAGCACCAGCCTTGAATTCAGGAGGACTGGAGTTCAAATCTGGTCTCAGACACTTAACACTTCCTAGCTGTGTGACCCTGGGCAAGTCACTTAACCCCAGCCTCAGGAAAACAAAAACAAAAAAAAAAACAAAAACAAAAAAAAAAAAAAGAAAAGAAAGAAAAAAAAAGAAACAAGTTTCTTATGTTTTATTTAATCTGAATAGTGTGCTGAAGAAAAGTAAAATTGTGATAAATAATATTTGACTTTGTTTTACAATAGATATATTCATGTTCCTATATGATGAAATGTTGCTTTTATCAATATATGTTATTTTGTTGATAAGCACATGAATGAAATTATTTTATATTTACAAAGAAAACAGAGTTAAGCTTTAACATAGTCTAAGAAGGACATGTTGAATTTCAGGATCAATTCCACAAATCAAATAAACATCAGATAAAACCTGTCAAACACTTCCTAATATTCTAGATGTGTCATTGAGCCCAAGGAGAAGTATGTTGTGTCACCTGTAAAAGATAAAAAAGATCTAAGGTGTGAAAGCTTGCTGTCAGAAGTTTCATTAAATCCTTATTTACTAGTTCAGAATGAATTTACATTGATCTTTTAAACTATTACTAACCACAAATGCATTAAACCTAAACAGTCTTCATTTACCAAGAAATAAATGTGTCAGCAAAAACCTTGACTTGTGTCCAATGTTGTTCCGGCATCTAATTCACAGAGGCTCAGTGTTAAGCTTTTTATTGCTTGTTGTGCTAAAGCATGTTCATTTAATTGCAAATATATTTCCTTCCTGAATCATTATCAAAAATTGTTATCTTAAGGAAATACTGTTTTTAAATAATCTGCTAGAAAAACCATAGCAAGTACATGAGCTTATTTTGAATAATTGTTTCCTGCTACCAATGAGTTAGCAATTAAGAGGCAGCATTGCTTAAACAATTTTAAGAGGAGGTGAGGAGAAAAGGAATCTGATTGTGCTGATCCAAGTTATAAAGGTTGGGAGATTTTGTAGAGTCAACAGGCACTCACTAACATTTTAATCAATATTCCACTGTTTACATTTTTAAAGAACTATGTTAATGGTTTCAGGACACAAGCTAATAAATAAGTAATTGCAATTTATTTTTTAATTTTATTAGACATAAATTATATCAATAGTTCAAAATGACCATAATCTTTCCAATTTGTGGGATAGACAGAGCCAAATATCCTGGGTTTGATCTCTAACTTTCCTGAAATTATTTTGGTTTCTTGAAAAACATATTTCCATTAAGAGAAACAACTCCCTCTACCTCAAGTATGTATACGAATAAAATGAAATGGGTAGGGGTTAGGGTGGGAGGACACAGTTCCTTAAGATTTAATAAACAGTCTAGTAGATTAGGAGGCTCTGGAATTTTCATATTACCATCATAGGGGTACACTGGCTCAGTATTAGAAAGAAATATGAATTTTCCTTTCCAGAGATTAAAGATTTTAGCCACAACTGCTGTTCTATCAATCCGCATGCTGCACAAACATGAAAAAAAAAAAGATAGCTATATGACCTAAATATAAAATTTAAGCTCTGATACTTTTAAAATATCCACCAATTTAATAGTATTTAATAGTATTGAGAACAATTCTTCATGATGTGGATGCATTGTTAAAATAATAGATTTTTGGCTTACATCTCCCATTTTAATTTCTAATGAATTAAATTTTGTCAATTTTTCCTATATTCTGAATTTGACAATCATTACTTATATGAAAATTTCAACATATAAAGAGCAGGAGGCAGGGGGTAGGGAATTTGCCCATAAAACAATTTTTTTTCCATTTATCTGGCTTGCATATTAAGCCACAAAATTCCAATATATCCAGTTTTTGTTGTTCTTTTTTTTTTACCTTTTTTTAAAAGTATATAAGAAAGGAAGCAACTAGATAGTAAAGCATATAGAAAACAGATCCTGGAGTCAGGAGGAACTGAGTTCAAATGTGGTCATGGACACTTTACAATTATCAGTTGTGTGACTTTGGGCAATTCACTTAACCCCAATTGTTGTACACATACACACACACACACACACACACACACACACTATGCCAAGCTTTTTAAATTATTAACTCATTTGAGTTTCAGAACAACCACAGGAGTTAGGTGCTATTATTGTCCCCATATTATAGTTGAGAAAACTAACACAAACATTTTAATAGATTTGCATAGGATCACAAAGCTAGTAAGTGTCTGAGGCCAAATTTAAACTTAAAGTCTCCCTGTCACTAGGCCCAATGCTCTATTCATTGTACTACCCAGCAGCCAGAATAATAAATAACAGTTTCAGAGTTATCTTACTTTTGTCTCCCTATTTCACTATATAAATTGTTCTGTTTACTTCTGTTCATTCTTTTAAATGTTTCATTGATACTGTTTCCCTTATTTTTCTTTCTTTTTTTTTTTTTTTGCTATAACCATAACCAGCACTCATTCATTGCCCACCCCATTTCCATATGTGAAACCACCCTTGCCTTGTAAAGAAATAATGCCTAATACAAAATCAGGCATTGGCAATTGTATCTTAATTGATACTACCAGCACTTTATCTCTTTGCTAAGAAATAAGAAGCATGTTCTATCATTAGTGTTCAGATTAGTCATTTTTTTTAACAGAGTTCTCATGATTTTTCAAATTTCCTTTTCTTTTCAACAATAGTGTAATCATTGTGTATTTATTTTTGCCTCCTGTATCCATTTACTTCAAATCAATTCATACATTCTCCAAAGTTTCCCTGAGTACATCCCTTCTATCATTTCTTGTAGCCTAATAATATTCCATTATGTGTACATGTCATAATTTATTAAGCCATTATCCAGTTGATGGACACCTACTTGCTTTCGCCACAACAACAACAACAACAAAATGCTATTTGAATATCTGTGTACATATAAGTAGCTTTATTTAATTATAGCTTTGGAGTAATAATGGGATAACTGGATCTGAAGTTACATACTGCTTAGTGATTTCCTTAATATGGTTCCAAATTGATGTCCAGAATAACTAGACCAATTCACATTTCCACAAAAAATTCATTTGTTGCTCTGCTTTCACATCCCCTTCAATAAATGTAATTTTTATTATTTTTGTTATCTTTATCACTCTAAGGGGGTGAGGTAAAATCTCAATGTTGTTTTAATTTTAATTTCTCATACTTTTAGATTTTTGGAGGGGAAGGTTTCTTTCTAATATAGTCACTGAGACCTTGGATTTCTTCCTTGCTCATATTCTTTGACTATTTACTTGTTGAGGAATGGGTCTTATTCTTAGATATTTGAATTAATTCATTACATATCTTAGATGTCAAACCTTTAGTTTTAAAAATTGCTGTGAAAATCTTTCCCCAGTTAATTGTTTCCATTCTAATATTAATTAAATTGATTTTGTGTGATTAAAATACAATTATATACTTAAAATAACCTTTTTTATTCTAGGGATCATCTCTGACCCTTGTTCAATGCTGAACTTCTTTTTTATACATAGTTGTCAAAATCATCTCTGTTCCTCTAATTTGTTTATGTGTCTATTATATATAGATACAATAAACTTTGGAGCCTTTTGCAGTAGGCAATGTGATGCTGTTTTCAAATTTTCTTATCAGTTTTTGCCAACTGATGATTCAGTGAATTAAATTTTTTAAAGTAGTTAAAGACACAAAATCACATAATTTACAAGTTATGAGGTGAAAGATTTAGAGTTGGAAAGGATCTAGAAGTCTTCTAATTAAATTCCCATTTTTGAAATGAGGAAATTTACATTTCCACTTCAAAATGCTATTTCCCTGGTCAGCCATCTCATTCCCTTGCTCAAGAACCATCAGTGGCCTCCTATGGCCTTTAAGATGAAATATAAATTTCAATTTGGCTTTAAAATTTAAAATAAAATATGGCCAAGAAAATCCTGTGAACAAGTCCATGGTTTATTTTATATGATATTCTTTTATTAGCTTTTTATAACCACTATTGCCAAAAATTAGCATTCTGTTTTTTATGTAATTTGTCCCCAGTATATAAAAACTAAATCTTCTTTATCTCTATCTCTTAGAATCCTTGGCATACTTTATGGCATAGCTCATGTATCATCTCCTAAGAGAAGAATTTGGAGTATTTTACTATTTTTTGTTGTTCTCTCCTTCTTCAAATAATTATTTTTTATAATTTTCTGCATATATATGATTATCCTTCTATAGATATAGATTGAGGAATGGGAATATCTTTCATTCTCTTTGTGTCATTAGCCCTTAGTCTATTGCCTGGCACATGGTAGGGACTTAATAAATGCTTGTTGATAGAAGGGTGGATGGATTTTAATCAGATAAATACAAGTCAATAAATTCTAAGTTTCATGATTTTTATGAACTCTGAAACCTCCATAAGCAAACTGTAGCAGTCCTATATGCACAGTATTAAAAAAGAAAAGAATCTCCCCATACTGTGATTGAAATAATACCTTCCTTTATTACTTGCTTTTGTATTATAGAGCTAAAGGTTTGGAAGCTAGAAACAATTTGAAATATCATTTAGTCCTAGAAGGATGGACTAGATTACAAATCTTTAGTCCTATAATGCAAAATATATAATCCATCCTTTTAGCTCTGAACCAGGAAACAGTGGAAGCATGGAACAGGAAGACCACAAAATAGTTTGTGCTTCCTACAGAAAAAAGGAAGTTTGGTTATATTTCCTTCTAATGATGAGGGGAGATGAGGAAACTAAAACAAGAATCTGTGAATATCCTTGTATTTCAGAGAGATGAATACAGCCCAGTTCCCCTAGATTTATTTTAATATAGCATCTGATTTGATACAGAGTAAAAAGGATACTTGATATATATACACATCAATATGGAGATTTATATATAATATATATATATATATATGTGTGTGTGTATCTATATATAATATTTGTATTTATATGTATACAGATGTATATATATATATATATATATATATATATATATATATACATATACACATATATACATACATAAACATATATAGATATGTCTTGGTATATATGTATGGTGGTGCAATGGATAGAGTGCTGAGTCTAGAGTCAGAAGATTTGGGAATCAGATCTGGCCTCAAATACTTACATGCTGAAAGATTCTGGGCAAGTCATTTATCTCTTATTTGCCTCAGTTCCTCAATTATAAAATGGGATCACAATGGAGAAGGAAGTGTCAAACTTCTCCATCATCTTTGCCAAAAAAATCCTGTGGACAAGTCCATGGGATTATAGATAGTCAGCACAATTCAATTGTCCAGAGATGTTCATTATTACTGTAGATCAGTTTCATAACAGTATGCTTGCATGGGTTCTGTATAATGGACAATGCTACCATGTTGTCCCAGTCATCCATGGAGTGAAGCAGGGATGTTTACTTACTCCCATGCTTTTTAGCATGATGTTTTCAAAGATGTAGAGAGAAACCTGCAATGAAGACAAAAACATCTAGGTCAACTACCACACTGACCATAAATTTTTTAACTGGAAAAGGCTATAAGCCAAGACTAAAAAGGAGGGAGAATTGATGCATGACTTTTTGTTCACAGATAATTATGTTCAATGCAGCCTCTAAGACTGAGATGCAACAAAGTACGGAATAATTCTCTGACACTTGTACTAATTTTGTTCTAACAGCTAACACTAAGAAAACAAAGATTCTCCACTATCTTGAACCATACATATGTGGAAAGATTATTTATAGAAAATGGAAAAATTTTGAATGGTGTAGAAAAATGAACTTACCTTAGCATCATGCTTCCCTGGGATATCCACATAGTTGATGAGGCTGATACATACACTGTCAGAGCTAGCTCAGTGTTTGAGAGGCTCTAAAGGGAAGTGTGGAAGAAAAGAGATATTAGACAGATTACCAACTGAAAGTCTCCAGAGCTATTTTGATCGCCTCATTGTTGTAAGCCTATGAAACCTGGACAATATATACCAATGTCATGCCAGCAAACTGAAGCACTTCCACTTGAATTGTCTTAGAAAGATTCTGAAAATCACCTGGCAAGATAAAGTACCAGACATTGAGATCTTCCTCAAGCTGAATTGCCAAGCATTCAGAATCCACTGTAGAGAGTGCAACTCTGATGAGATGGACATATTTTTGAATGCTAGATGCACATTTGCCTAAAAGACTATTTTATACAAAAGTCACAAAAGGCAAGCACTCACACAGAGGTCAGAAAGCTCAATGCAAGGACATTCTCAAGGTATCATTGAAGAACTTTGAGTGCAATTGCAAGTCATAGGAAACATTGGCACATCATCAGCATGCCCATATCAAAGAGAGTGCTGTATTATATGAGAAAATCAGAATTGCAGTATCACAAAAGAAAATGAGATATGCAAATTCAAAAACATCTCCCCTCCGAATTTTCATATGGACTATTTGTGCCCAACCTGTGGGGAGAAGCCATTGATAAATACAAAATAGTTATCATTGAGAGGATCCCTTTTAGAAAATCTCTTCTTATTGTGAAAGTTGGGTCCCAAAGAATAACCAGGTTACTATGAAAAAATGTAGAACTCATCGCAATTCTTTGGATGACTGAATGCCTTGGGTATTCTCTATTGCAGCTTTTGTTCCTTTGTCACATTCTTGTATCACATCATTATGAATACTTCAGACCTGAACACATTTGTAGCCTCTTATATCATTAATATTCCTCTCTATTTCCTTCCTTACCTTCACACATCTCCCACTACTTTCTTTTTGACCAAATACCATCTGCGGTTTTCTTATAGTTTCCACCATCCATTAGATAATCCAAAGTGTCAGTTTATTTTCTTAAATGCATTCTTGAAATCCAAAACTAATTCCTTTCTAAGGTCAAAGCTCAGCTTTCTTCTTGCCCACAGTGACATGATATTCTGCTCTCTTTTGTCCTCCATAAAAGCAGATTATGTGTTATAAAGTAAATATGAACCATAATGATAGTCATTTGCCCTCAGAGCAGTACAAGTACCTCAAAAAGGATTTACATTTTTCTGTTCTGCTCTTATTATACTTATATAAGTTGCAAATTTTATAGAATGCCTGCATTTTCTAAACTTTCCATTCCTCTAAAAACTTAAAACTTTTGATCTGTCTTACTCTCTAGAGGCAGAATCAGTATATTCAAAACATAATAACTAAAAGAGAAAGTGGTGACCTATCTCACAAAAATGTCATAATAATTAATATTTGCTTTCCTGAGGGGATGAGGGGACCAAATATATATTTCACACCATGGGAACAGGCCTCTGTGGAAACTCTTTCTACCTATGCAAATAAACAATTCATCTGTAACATAAATTCTGACAAAGCAATCTGAACTACTGATATACTAAGTGATTTCCTTTGGATCACATGGCCAGTATTAAGCCAGCAGCAACACTTCAAACTATCTATTCCTGACACCAAATTTCAGCCTCTCTTCATTACACCAAGTTTCTTCTCTTTAATAAGTTATAGAAACTGGAAAAATGCTTTCATCAGATACAAGACAAAAAAAAATATCCCTTTTCTGTTTCAATATTAACGATACTCAACAATAGCCTTCCATTTTTCAGAGAAAATACACTAGGAACCTTTATCAGTAGCTCATGCTATTGGTCAAAAAGATAATCGCTTTATTCATGCTAAAAGGCACATAGTCACAGAAAAGCCATAATTGTTGAAGATAATTTTGTTCTCATACCTTATGATAAAAATACAATTATCATGAGGAAACTAATGCTACCATTAAAACTAGACATCTTAAAATATAATTCTTATATTATACTTTTTGGGAGATTAAGTAGTCAAATAACTTGTGATTACATTGGGAGCAGTAGTGTCATACTCAAATGGGAAAATATCCCTGTGGGCTACATATTGCCTTGGAAAAATCACAAACACATTATATATTGTATTTTTAATTTTTGATAAATATTTCTCAATTACATATTAATCTGGTTCCACCACTTTCAGGAATTTTGCAGCAGCATTTGGGCTACCAGTTTGATACTTCTTGTATAAGGAATTCTTGATGTGAAAATGCCTATTATCAATGCAGATAAGTAACTGAAAGATTATGACTTATCCATGGTCTCACAAACTGTTTAGGTCAGAAACAAGATTCACACCTGGTTTTCCTAATCCCAAAGTTAGACTTTTATTTATTATGTCACATTGTGTCTCATTTAATATATATCCTCTCAATACCTAATATGTGTATATATTTGTGTGTCTATGTATACATATATACATATATATTTGTATATATGTATATATAATGTGCATATAATCTGGGTTTATTGAATTGTCATTTCTCAGGTCAAGTTTAATTCATTTCTGTGCTAAATGAACTCATGAAACCCTGTTTGAATAAATAGTTTTTATCTATGATCCTAACTAGAAATTTCAAATGTGTTGTTCATTTGTTGCTAATCACAAGCAAGAATAAGCAAAGGAAAAGGAATGATAAAATATAAAACAATTGGAAAAATCACCTTAAGACCATGATAACTGATTAGCAGCATTTTTTCATATATCAAGGGCAGCTGAATAATTGATAAAATTATATTTATAGCCACTTTTATCTCTATTGCTTTCTACATGTTTCTCTATAATTTTCACTTCATATGATTTTTTTCTCTCTCAGAATTACTAGCTTGTAAACTGGTTTATTTGGTATCACAGGG
Source organism: Sminthopsis crassicaudata (assembly GCF_048593235.1). Classification (NCBI taxonomy): domain Eukaryota; kingdom Metazoa; phylum Chordata; class Mammalia; order Dasyuromorphia; family Dasyuridae; genus Sminthopsis; species Sminthopsis crassicaudata. The sequence goes on along the minus strand of NC_133619.1, from coordinate 264,447,695 downwards.
GTTAAAAATGTTATCATTTGCTAGAGTGCAATCATTTTCACAGGTCCAAATTTGAATTGAATTCAATTATGAGAACAATTTGCATCATTTCATCCCTAATGAATGGACCTAACTTTGTTTTCCACATTTCTCCCACTTAAAATGGAAGAAATTGAACAAATGTGGTATGCAGAAAGCTCAAACCGTTCTTGCTAATGGTGGAAATACTTAAGTATCATCGGTATCTAGCTAATATAAACCAAAGTGGTTTATTACCACTGTTTTGTGATTTATGGCTCACATTATTACTTTATTTTGAAATGGTTACATTAAAAATTAATGTGTGGTGAAAGAAGAACACACAACTAGGAACAAAGATCATGTTTTATCAGATGTAAGACCATTCAATGATTTATTTTTCATAATACACTGAACGCCTTAGTGGCATCTTTGCTGTACTGCTGCAAGCAATGGGCCTTTAAATAAGAAATTTCAAGGTGAGGCTGTCCTACTTTTGTTTCCAAATCATAGACTGTGTACTGTTAATTTTTAAAGGGATTGAGTAGTTTATAACAAATGTGAATAATTTATGGGAAATGTTCTCAGCATTGATTAGTGTTCTTTTGTAATAGAATGTCTTTATGATATGCATCATTCCTTTAATGCTTTATGAAAAGTCAGAGGACCTGTTACTGCACTGCTTAATGGACAAATCAACTTTAATTTTAATCATATATATCATGAAAGATAAATACATACTCCACCCTTTGGGGATTCACAGAACATTAACACCAAACATTAGAACAAAGTAATCTGGAGAGAAGTTAACACTAGGTCATTTCCAATGAGGATCTAATTCTGAGTTTACCTTTGACCATATTATTTTTAAAAAATCAGAATCAATTTTTTCTTGGGCCTTTTCTTAAGCTAAAATTTTGGGCTTCCTCCAAAAAAGAGAAAAAGAATTGAAGAATCTCAAGAAGTCCATTCCCAAAACCATTTAGCAAACTTGCCATGTGAGGACTCATTTAGGGAAAGAGCAACATAATTCTACAAGCATACAATATACTGAACTGCTCTTGATAAAATTACTTCAATTTATGATTATTTTCTCAATTTTTATTTCATATCAATATGACTATCTATTAAATCAATAACATGATGAAATTAAAAACTTTCAGACTTTATTTTTATCAAACTTCATCTTTTTGTTCTGCATCTAAACATTAGTAAGCATGGAACAAGAAATACATCCTAAAACTTTTACCTTTTCAGTTCTCAAAGAATTAAGCAATATAAATTAGAAGCTTATATTCATAATCTCAGAATGAAATAGAGCTCAGAAAAAGTTAGTTTAGTAGTAAATAACTTGATTAAGGGATTTTATTTTTGAAGTAAACATAAGAGTGGATAGAATATGGGCCAGCATACATTTTTATGAATACCTCTTCATATAACTGACATACAATTAGATATTTTATCTGCTCCAAGTAGACCAACAATTCTTTTATCTGAAGAAAAAATCTTCCTTGAATTTTACTTCTTTAATCAAACCCATGTCTAGATACCTTTGAATCCCTTAATATAAACAGGAAGAACTCAGCTTTTTTGCATATTTAATTATGACAACAACCATCCTTTTTTGTATTTATTCAACAGACATTTGGTAGATACCAGGAAAAAAAAACAGGCTTTATTCTTTCACCTCCCTAGGATTTAATTCTAGCCAGAAGATGGCATGCATATGATCACTGCATCAGAGGTTTAAAAAATAAAGCACTAGATTAGGATTGATGGGAAAAATCATCATTCCTATATAAGATAGTGATGATTCTCCTTCCATTTTTTCTTTTCACTCACTTTAACACTGTAAGTTTTAATTAACCATCTAAAAAATACATATCTTGTGCCATAAAGGAAATGACATGGCACAGCAGGATTGTTTACTCCAATTGCCACTAGTTCTATGCTGCAGTGACTCTGTGATTCCATGGTGTAGTCAACAATTCCACTTCTGTGTTTTTAATGGTATAAACAGCAACCATCTAATCATTGTACTGTCTCATCATATAAATGAATGAAAAAATAATTTCTATAAAACAGCAAACTTATGTGAGGCTCCATGTAACTATGAAACTTTGACACTTCCCCATTTTTCTTAAATCCTCCACAATAGATCCATTCAACATAAAGGGAGACTTCATCTACATGTCTTGATATTAACAAAAATATTTATTTCCCATCAATATTGGACCACTAATATATACAAAGTATAGTTTATAAACTATGTGTCTAGTTAATTGTTGGCATTTGCTCATTATGAGTAATAAAAATTGTTTGAATAGTTGGGTCAGAATGGAGAAGGAAAAAAGAGAAAGACAAAAATCAGGAGAAGGAGTACATGTTGGTGAGGGAACCAGAGAGTCAGAGAAGATGAGGGAGTGATAAAGAGAGAGAGACAGAGACAGAGAGATAGAGAGAGAAACACAGAGAGACAAACAGAGTGAGAAACAGAGACAGAGACATTAAAAGAGAGAGAGAGAGAGAGATATCTTGACAGAGAACAAAGAAAAAACTTAATTAGATACTTCTGTAGGGAATAACTATGATGGAAAGAGAATAGTAAATGAAAACAGTTTGTATAGTTTCGCATATCAAAAGAGATACAAGAAATATAGCAAGTTGATCAAATTATCTTTCCACAAACACTGAGTTTTCTAATCATAAAAATGAATCATTACATGGTAACACCACTCAGCACATGATTTTAATGAAATAGTAGTAGCCTAAAGCACCAGCATTATTTCTATACATGTGTGTATATTTGTGTCTGTATGTTTTTAAAATGAGGAGCATTGTATTAGAAGGCAAGTGTCCACAATCTAGTCCCAAAACAACTGTATACTAACTGAAAACTTGGAAAAATAACTAAATCTTTCTTCTTTCTTCTCCCTAGGGGTATAAAATATAAAATGAAAAGTATGATAGTTTTATTGCTTAAAGACAGGGCCCTCAACCTAGTTATTTTTGAGGTCCTTAGAAGCTGTAATATTTATAATATTGGGAAAGAATCATTTGCAAAACTTATCAAAATAATATTATTTAAATTTGTTTTCTTTGTTCCTAAATATATGCATTTATGGTTTTCATAGATTACCCCCATATTTCAGGAATCATTCTTTCTACCCTCTCTAAATATTTTAAATATTAATTCTATTCCAGAATAGCTCATTGCTGAAATGAAACCTAGAACTTCATCCCAAGCCACTTGTAGTTATTCCTTTTGTTATTTTAATGTTTGCTTCTAAAATGCTAAGGTGTGACCAACAGGGGGAAAATAAGATTTGTTTAAAAATAAGTAAAATGTATGGTTGCCATGGAAATAAATTTGATATAAATACTAATAATATCTACATCATGGGGAATTCAGGGAGGATTGCTACTGTGAGAGCTTGTTAAGTCCTTTTCAGGGTTGCTTATCTATTTTTGCTGTCCATTGGTCACCCAACTCTTACATGTAACTTCAAGAAGTTATAACATGTACAGCATCCATCCACACCCTGGTAAAAAATAAATAAATGAATAAATAAACAAACATCATGAATTCAGGCTAAACCAATTGAGGATAATCAATAGACCTCAGATACACTAGTGAGTAAAAGGAATGTATACCCCCAAGTGTATGAAGACTCCCCCAAGAAGAATAAATGGATGTAAATTAATTTTCTCAATGTCCATGAAGGTAACCAAAGCAGACACTGTGGAGTGCTTAATGCTTGGGCATATATCATAGATACCAAAGTCATCTACTGCATCTAGGGTCATCACCAATTGTCTTGACTTTTATCTTGACATTGGACTTTGATATTTCTGAGAGAATGAGGTTGATGACTTTGTACAACTCTTCTTCAAAAAATCCAATTCTTGTTATTATCCCATGATGTCATTTCATCATTCACCTTCAAACAATACATGAGCATATATAATTATTTATTTATATATTATATGTTATAATCTTTATTATAATTTAATTTTAGCAAAAAACAGAGACAACTATTTAATTTAGTTTATTGTACCACATAAGTAAACAAACAAAATCCTTCCTTTCAGTTTATTCACTTATATGAGGGTCTCTTTACCTCGGATTCATGTACTCTTGTCTTGTCAATAGATTTAAGGTGCTCCATAAACTTGGAAGGAAAAATTATGTATATATATGTATATATATATACATATATATACATATATGTCTTTATTTCAATTTAACTGGTTTATTTTGCAATGTTATATATCTTATTTAAAAATATTACTTTGAGAACTTACTGCTCAAGGCACCAGAGGAAGGTTAAGAACTCCTGATGTATACTATCTCAATTAAATTTTAATTTTTGACCCATTGATTTTAGATATGTCCCAAATTGTATGCATTTGGGACATGTTAAAAATCAATAGGTCAAAAATAAAAATATTCTTTATCTCACTAAGAAAAAAATACAAATTAAAAGAATGCTGTGGTTTTCTCCTATACTATGAAAATAAGCAAAAATACAGAAAATAAGAAATAAATAAACATCATGAAAGACAGGCTAAATAAGTCTGAGAGTAGCCAATAGATATATGAGTATATGTCTATGGATTATGTGTATAAAATTATTGTGTATGTTTATATATATATGACACATATAAATATACATCTTTGTATGTAATAGTGATATTCTTTATGATAAGAAAGTAGTAGTGTCCATCCACTAGAAGGAAAAATTCCTAATTTTAATTTTTGACCAATATCCTCTTATTGAAAAGATAACAAAATAAGAAAATGCTTATTCAATACATTTCTGTGGTAGGTGGAGAAATACAGATATTAGTTTAGGTGACTTGTCACCTTCTTCTAGTTACTTAAATTATCTAAAATGTGATTCCCAAAACTGAAGAAAATAAATAAAATTCCAGATGTGATCTGACTATGGAACTATACATTATCACGATAAAGTGTTATGTAAAAATAAATAACATTACATAATATATTAATATTAGTATTATTATCTGTATACATATATAGTAGGATATAATGGTACAAAATAAATTCAGACAAACATGGAAAGAATTTGTTAGAAACTATTTCCCTACTTCCCTACTTATTCCTAAATTTGTTTCTTTGTAATTTTCACTTATTGTTCTAGCCTCTTAGGGCCAAGTAGAAAAATACTAATTCTTCTTCCAAAACTGTCCTTTAAAATACTTAAAAGTACCTATCACATCCTGCCTAAGAGTTCTCTTCTCCAGGCTAAACATCTCATTTTCCTTCAACTAATCCATTTAGAATGTATATTCAAAGCCCCTCACTATGCACTATCTTCAAAAGAGTATCTTTTTCAACAATGTCTTTAAAATATGATGTGCACAACCAAACGTGATACTCCAGTGATCTTTCCAAGATAGAGTACGAGTACAATGACACTACTGCCTCCCTAAATCTAGCCTTAAACATTTTTAGAAATCAACGTTCTCTTTATACTGCTATTGCCTTGCAAATCAGAGGACAGAGGAGTTGTAGTGCATAATATACTTTCTAATTATTTCCCTTTTTCTTCTCAGTACATGTATTTTCTTTGTAAATCCTTCATAATAGTCCTCTTACTCTAATACTCAATTAGCTTTTAAATAAGTGAAGAATAGCTATGATCCTAGATGGCCACTTTACCAAGTATAATTCCAAGAGTTCACAACCAGCTGTTTTCAAGTAATTGAAATCATAATGTGCAGAAAAATTACTTTTCTAATGGTTGCCTGGAAGATTTATATTCCTAAAATGTAATTAAAAAGTAGATTTAGAAATATGCTCAGCAACCCAAAATTAAATATTAATGTAGAGCATAATTAATAAATTATACATCTCTTGATTACTAATGGGTTATTGGCTCTAAAAGCATAACATTATGGAATATTAGGGCAAACAAAGGCTTTTGGGGAATATTATCCAGCTTCAAGGGTGAAGCTGTTTGCTCTTGAATTTTTCTGAGGAAAAAACTGACTTCCCATGACTCTCTCACCATTGAAGCAAAAATAAAAAGTTGGCTAATGTTCTTCATTATATCCCTTCCCCCACCCCATTCATTCTATAAACTCAGTAGTCCTCTCATTCGTACTAGATTATTATAGTGAAACAAGTTCAATAGCACTCTGCAAGTATTCTTATTCAAGTATGCAATAGATAATAATCTACCTTTGATTTCTTACATAAAAAGAAAATGTTCCTATTGGTAAGATTTAACAGAAAGCTCTCAGGCTTCAGAAGTCTCTTCTGTGGAAGTGGTATGTTTGAAACTAGGAGTGATTGTTGTACTATTCATTCTTTAGAGACAAAAGAAATCAGTTTCAAAAAATATTAATGAAAAGTAGCTGCTTCATAATTGATTTACACACTCTAAATAGATTTCACTGCTTACTATTTTTCAAACACTAGAATAATACAATTTCAATGTCAAAGATAATTTAGCCTTACATTCTTAATTTAAAGATGAAGAAACAAATGACTGAAGAAGGTAAGTGACTGTTATAAGTCAAATAGCTATTAAGTGATAAGGTTGATCCTAGATGTCAGGTGCCCTAAAACTCATGTCAGCATTCTTTTCATCATGTCATTTCATGGATGAAGGCCTTAAATGATTAAGTCCATTGAGAATAGCCACTTACAAACTAAAGTTTAAAAAAACTTTGAAAATTAAATTCACTGAAAATTCACTAAAATGTACTGTGTGCAGAGTTTTGTTGGGTTTTTTTTTTGTTTGTTTGTTTGTTTGTTTTTTGGTTTTTTTTTCCCTAGGTGTAATGTTCTCTTGTTTGCTTTTCCTAGAGGTCTCTGGAGGTTTTGGGGAGAAGATTTTGTTTCAGGAGAGCCTTTCAGACCAGTCTTGGTCTCAGTGGGGTAAGTGCAGGAGGCCTGGCCAGCCACCAGGAAGATTGAAGATCGAATTGAATTTCTCCCCTTGATTCTCCCATCTGTCTTCTCTGTACTCTGAATCTCTCCTAATGAATCCTGGCTGAGGCTCCTATTTATGCTCTACACTGAGTATAAACCAATCATTTCCTAGTGATAACTAGGAAACCATTATTTGTTGTAAGATTAAATCAATCATACTGAACCATGCTAAACTAGATAACCATTGTCTCTATAAATTCCACTGACTTAGCACCTTGTAAGAATCCTTTGTTTCAAGTTCAGAGTTCTGGCCCATAACACCTAGGTTTTGTATTTATTGAGTTTCAATTAAAAGCAGATTTCAAGCTATGTAGACCATGTAAGCATAAGAATTCAAAGAGCAATATCTCCAGAATTAATCTTTAGTTAAGCCCTTAACTGTCCTTCAGCCTTCTGGCAATTGGAATGAAGATTTCTTTCCCTTTCCCTTTGTTAGCACCAAATATTTACCCCCCACATGGCTATGAGAATATATACTTGTTTGGGTAATGTAATATGCTTCTCTAAAGTGTAATGTTCTCTGGGGACAGATTTCTTAGGGGGCTTCTGGAGACAGCCTTAGATTCAGTTCAGAGTAATCACCCCAAATGCAGCCAGGAGTTAAAGTCCAAATGTCTCCTTCAAAGTCTTGTCTCTTTTCCTGAAGCATGGTTAGCTTTAATAGAGGATTATCTCTCTCCTTGGTTCTGAGAGCTCCTGCTGCTAGTCCTTTGCCTCTGCCAGCTTCTGTCTCTAGCTCCCTCCAAATGTCTCTGAATCCAAAGGTTTGTACTTTAGCCTCCAGCCAGCTTCTTATTTCTTGACCTTAAGTAATAGAGCATCAAGAGATGAACTGACCAGGGTGTAATCTGGTCAACTTCAAAAGATGAAAAGACCTGCATGTCTCATCAATAGTAGAAGATATCTCTATCAATTCCAGTGACTTAGTATCAATAGTAGAAGGTTCCGTGAAAGCAAAAGTGGCTGATGTAAGAATCTGAATCTAAAAATAAATGTACATGTATAATCAGGAAAAATAGAAATAAAAAATAAGAAAGAAATGGATTTTCAAATGCCAGGAATTTTGAGATACCCTTTCCCACATATGTTATTTACACATGGGCATCACTACCATAGTGTTTTAAATTTCAGACCATTCAAAGGATATGAACAGACAATTCTCAGAGGGAGAAATTGAAACTATATCCACTCACATGAAAGAGTGTTCCAAATCACTACTGATCAGAGAAATGCAAATTAAGACCACTCTGAGATACCACTACACACCTGTCAGATTGGCTAAGATGACAGGAACAAATAATGATAAATGTTGGAGGGGATGTGGGGAAATTGGGACACTAATACATTGCTGGTGGAGTTGCGAAAGAATCCAGCCATTCTGGAGAGCAATCTGGAATTATGCCCAAAAAGTTATCAAACTGTGCATACCCTTTGACCCAGCAGCGCTACTACTGGGATTATATCCCAAAGAAATACTAAAGAGCGGAAAGAGTCATATATGTGCCAAAATGTTTGTGGCAGCTCTTTTTGTTGTAGCTAGAAACTGGAAGATGAATGGATGTCCATCAGTTGGAGAATGGTTGGGTAAATTGTGGTATATGAAGGTTATGGAATATTATTGCTCTGTAAGAAATGACCAGCAGGAGGAATACAGAGAGGCCTGGAGAGACTTAAATCAACTGATGCTGAGTGAAATGAGCAGAACCAGAAGATCACTGTACACTTCAACAACAATACTGTATGAGGATGTATTCTGATGGAAGTGGAAATCTTCAACATAAAGAAGATCCAACTCACTTCCAGTTGATCAATGATGGACAGAGGTAGCTACACCCAGAGAAGAAACACTGGGAAGTGAATGTAAATTGTTAGCACTAATATCTGTCTGCCCAGGTTGCATGTACCTTCGGACTCTAATGTTTATTGTGCAACAAGAAAATGATATTCACACACATGTATTGTACCTAGACTATATTGTAACACATGTAAAATGTATGGGATTGCCTGTCATCGGGGGGAGGGAGGGGGGGTAATTTGGAAAAATGAATACAAAAATAAAAAAAATAAATAAATTTCAGACCATTTTCCTGAAGGACTTCATATGTGCAAGAAATATATTCTCAGTTTGAGGAATATGTTTTTTTGTAATTACTGTTTGCCATGTAATGTCTCTGTAATATCTTTGCTAAAACAAATTATATTTGATTTATTCTTAATGGGAAACATGATGATGAACTCATGATGAACATTGTTAAAAACCACAACTCTTCAGAGTTACCCATACAATTATAAGGGCAAATATAATCAGCTGACCCTCTGGAGAGTCCCAACCTTTGAGCATGAGTGCAAGTTGGGTGAGTGGTCACTGAAGAGGTAGGTACATAAGTATCAATGTATACTTTTATGCTTCATGCATTTATTTTGTAATGATGGAAATAAGTAGCACCCAACACCTATTATGTTCAATAATGAAACAATTTATATTAAAATAGTGAGAATTTTATAGATTCATGAATTTTTCTTGAAAGGATTACATGAATCTCTTTTGAGAAGAATTTAAATGTGAATTGTGCCAAACTATGTTGGTATATTTTCCTAGAATAACACAATAAGCCAGCATGTCAGCAAAGCCTGACCTCCTCAACAGATAAGAGGTCTACTTCATCATAAAGAATGAATCTTATGATGATAGATATTGAAGGGAATGGGGGAAATTGGGTTACTAAAATATTGTTGGAGTTGTGAACTTACAACCATTTTGGAGAAGAATTTGGAATTATGCTCATAAAGTTATCAAACCGTGCATTTTGGTCCAGCATTGACTCTACTGACTCTGAATCAAAGAAATCATAAAAAAGGGAAAAGAACCACATGGGCAAAAATGTTTGTAGCAGCTCTTTATGTAGTGGTAGGGAACTGGAAAGTGAGTAGATGTCCATCAGTTGGAGAATGGCTGAATAAATTATGTTATATGAATATTATGGAATATTACTATTCTGTAAGAAATGATTAGCAGAAAGATTTCAGAAAGGCCTGGAGATACTTGCATGAACAGATGCTAAGTGAAGTGAGTAAAACCAAGAGAACACTGTATATGACAACAACGAGATTATGGAATGATCAACTCTTATGAATTTGGCTCTTTTTAACAATGAGGTGATTCAGGCTAATTCCAATAAACTTGTGATGGAGAGAGCTATCTGCATCCAGAAAGAGGACTGTTAGGACTGAATGTGGATCACAACATAGTATTTTCACCTTTTTGTTGTTGTTTGCTTGCTTTCTGTTTTCTTTCATATTTTTTTCCTTTTTGATCTGATTTTTCTTGTGCACATGATAAATGTGGAAATACATATAAAAGAACTGAATATGTTTAACTTGGATAACTCGCTGTTTAAGGGAGAAGTGGGAGAAAAGGAGGGAACAAGAATTTGAAATACAAGATTTTGCAAGGATGAATGTTGAAAAATATCTTTGCATATATTTTGAAAATAAAAGCTATTACTTAAAAAAGAATTAATCTTATTTATGTATAAGTCCAGTTATAGGACCCCTTATAAGAAAAAGTTCATATTCCACTAACTCCTAGGTGTCATTGGTGATTCTTAAAAGTATTAACCATTCAAGTCTTTCATATAATCAGTTCACCCAGAAAAGAAACTCTTCTCATTATTTGTAGTTATGCTAGTTGACTCATTTCAGTTGCATCTCACTGTTTGTGACCTCATTTGGGGTTTTCCTGGTAAAAATATGGAATGGTTTGCCATTTTCATCTCCAGCACATTTTAGCTATGAGGAAACTGAACCAAACAGAGTTAAGTGATATGCTCAAGGTCATACTCCTAGTAAGGATCTCGCTCACTCCAGAGCCAGTACTTTGTACATTGTACCACCTTGCTGCCACTCTCACCATTTAAGAAGTAATTTTTCAAAGACAAAAGTCTAGAAGTTCCCATACAAATGGAAATTTTACCCACAAAAAGAGAAGATTAAACGTACACAGCCTTTTTTCCTTCCTTGTTTTCAATAATCTTCCTTCCACTAGATCTTTTTCCGCTGTATGTATGCCCTCCCCAGTGCACCTGTACTTTTTTGAAGAGAAACCTTCCATGATAGGATGGAAATAGTTATCTAATAAAATATAGGAAACCTCCAAAAAAACCTTTAGATTCTCTTGTTAAGCTCTTTACACATTAGCAGTTGTTTCCCTGTGATCCAAAGTCCTTGAGCATCTGTTAAATTTGATAGTGTCTAGGAGAAAACATATCTTTACTCAAAGACAAAGGAGAGAAATGAACAAGAGATTAGGAAAGAATCCATAAACAGATGAGACTAATTGTGGTCTTCATTGTTGTTTAAGGAATTCATCTCAGTAATTGAGGCATTTAATAGATTACTTTTACTTCCATGTGAAAATCTATACCTTGGTAATTTTCTGAATTGGAAAGAGCATAAAAATCATTGTCTGCTTTTGAAAATGTCTATCATTAACATCCTTACCTGTTCTTTGATCTTGGACAAATATTAAGTTGAATTGTTCAAACCTTTATAAATAAAGAATCTATTTTTGGAAAGAAATCTTTATAAATAAAGAATCTACTTAGAAAAGGACATTGAATTTTTACTCATCCTTCATTCAGTTTGAATTTCATTTTTTCCCATAATCATTGGACAACCAGTAAGATGCCTTTTTGCCACAAAAATTTAATCATTGTAGGTAACCTCTCAAGAAAATAGAAAGTGAAATGCATCATGATATTTCCCAAAAAAAGTTAGATAGGAAAAATAAATTATAAATCCAGAAGCTTGAATAAATAAGTTGCTTTGGTTTTAAATAAATGGAGAAATATGTATTTCAATATTCAAAATACACAATAAAGGGGAAAGAAACATCTAAATTCAGAAAGTCTAAATTATCTTCTGAAGATATGATATTTAGTTGTTATCTATTTTCCTACAATTTCATTATTTTTCCCCTGGCCAGTGAAAATGAAACTCAACAAATGGTTATAGAATACTTCTTATGGGTCCAGCACTAAACCTAGTTCATTAGAGGGCACAGAAAAGTTCTTATTCTGAAGGAACTTACCAAATCATTGGAAGAGATAAGATTTATATACATGAAAGAGTTAGAGGACAATATCAAGACACTTTGTAATAAGACCTTCAGATATGTGGTATACCAACAATATGCAAGAATCATTTTAAATGAGCAGAGTAATCAGAACCCGAAATCCTTCATCTTATCTCCAATAGCTTTCTGTTATGCTGTTAATGAAAAAACTTATCTTGGAACAAACATTATATAAATTGTAAGACAATGGCATTGTATATTTATTTTGATCACATTTATCTGTTAGAAGGTAGGATTTCTATAGGACATGGAAGATGAAATGCTTCTGAAGGATAATTTTTTTTAAAAACATTAGTAAAACAAATTCACAGAAAGAAATTCAAAAATGTAAACAGTAATTTTGTTAATATTTTGTTAAGTTTGACACACACTTACAAAACAATGTTACAAGTTTATGGTCTTGAATACACTCTTATTTTCAGTTCTTTCCAAATTGAAATTTTCTTGATAGTTAGTTGCAAATAAAGAAAAAATAATTTTAAGGAAAACAATGATGGAATCAATTGAGAAAGAAAAAGAGGAAAATAAGAAAAAGAAATCATAACTAATAATGTACCTTTATTATTTAAACTATTATTTTTTTCAAGCAACAAAAGAACCTAAAAAGGAAAGTATTCTATTACACTTGTGGGGGGGTTTATTTACAATAAAAATTAATCTTCTACATAATGGTTTTTATTTTATTTCACATGATTTGTACAAATTATTCACCACTTATTCACCAATTTATCCATAAGTAATATCTTTAAATATAACCCAGCTTCTGAATTTGTAGCAATAATGTTTTGAAAAATACACATGCTATTCCAGAACCAAAAATGTTACCTGGTTTCATTTTAGCTTGGTTACTTGCTGCCTGAAAGGCATGAACTCCTGCTATGCTTTCGGTTTACAAAAGACAACCAGAAAAGGCTTGGGTATTTCAATGCTTCAATTAAAGTGAGCAAACCATATCCCAGACATTGAAAAAAGCCTACAAGAAACCACATCCCAAAGTAGAGGCATTATTAGTTCGATTAAAGGGAAATCACCATTAGTGGTTTCTGATGACTTGTTTGACACCTTCAAATGGGTACAAGGCTCCCTAACCATACAGGTTATGGCATGAGAACTCCTTTTCTCTCCAACCACAAATATATGTCTGCGTGAAACATTCCTTGACCTAAAATATATGATGCTATTAATATTTAAAATAACAAAAGGACACGAGCTAGAAAAATTATGTCTGGATAGATCAAGCCAGAAATTAGAAGATTCTAATTGGTTTGAATTTGTTTTAAATCTAAATGGTCTATAACTATGGAAAGAGATGAATGAAATGAAGCAATGAAAATAACAACAATAATAAATGGATACCCTATGTTTCAACCAAAAGATGATTTTATCAATAGAGGAGAAATAAAATTATGGTTTTCTCTCTTTCAGCCAATTTTAATTTTTTTCTTTCTGTGTTCAAGCCAAACACAATTGAGACACTGAGCTGCCAAATCTAACAAGCATCAGAGTGATTCTAAGCCTTTCAGTGAATAAACTACTCCCTGGATAAAAGTTAGAGACTTTGGGTAGTACATTAACTCTTTGGTAGCCACTAGGGGACTATTTGGCACATTGGAATAATAATTTAACTAAATCGTTATCAATTAATATTCACTAAGGACCACCTAGGTATGTGATGCTATATTAGTTACTAATTAGTAAAAATTGATGAATTTTGAAAAAAATCACCTCCCCTTACCTCATAGGGGATTTAACCTTATACAAATATTAACACTTCTTTTAAACAACAAAAAACAAGCCTAGAAAATCCATATTTTTTCTATTTACCTTCATTCAAAAATATTGAGTATGCATAGACTGCGTAAAAGACTCTAGATAAGCATAAGAAGTTGAATAATACATATATCAAAGATGCTATTTCTCTTTGCAATGAGGAAAACATGTAAGGTGCAGAAAGGAGAAATACATTCAACTGGACTAAGACATCACTGATTATTGGGATGCTAAGAATCAGTGTGCTAGGTGTGTGTCTGATATAATTTTTAAAAGTTCACATTAACAAATTGTTTCTTAGAAATATAGCCTCTAGTTAGATAATGAAAAATCTCAGATCTTGACTAGAAAAGGTCACTTTCTCCTCTGCAGTTCACAAAGCTATCCCACAAACCTTCCTAAAGCAAAAATTGGAACACAGCAAAGATAGGGTCAACCATAGGTGTTTATTAGAAGATTAGATCAGCCAACTACACTCTTTAACAACCTCAAAGAACATGATTAGTGATGAGTGAAAGATGTTCAGATCTGAAGTAAGGGAGTGGATGGTGGAAAATGTAAGACCTATTTTTCTCTGAGTGATACAGACAATTGAGAGAGCATATAAGATTAAAAAATAAAACACCCTATTACTTTCCACTTATTTCTTTAACTTTTACCTCTGGTAGTCTCACTTGGAGGCTTTGGTTTGAGGTAGCTAACTGCCCAGTGGCCACAATGCTGCCTCATTTCAAGGAAAACCCTGCTATCTTCTCTCCTCAGGTACTGTCTTCCAAAATTTTCCAAAAATTCCAGGTGGAGACAGGACAGATCCTGCTGTCAAGACTTCACTTTAGCACCCTCTGAAAAGAAATACAATTTCTAAGGACTTTGTAATCACCTATTTCTTGCCAGAGGGCTGCTGCATCAGAATAAAGATTAATAGAGATGATCAAAATATTTTAGTGACCCTGCTCCCCTTAGTAAGTATTAGATATATGATGTTTCAGTAACACAATTTTTATTATAAAGAAGATGTAATTATGCAGTCATAGATAGATAATGGTTTGCTTCTATGAACAAGAAAGGCAAATTCCTAGTAAAATGTTTAAAGTGACTTATTTTAGCTAACATTAATGTTAAACTCAAGTAAATTTTAACACCACAAAATTAAAAGATCTAAGTGTAATGATTAGATTGTAGATATGAAACTTAAATATTATTTGAGTGTTTCTGGTAGAATTTTAAGATATCAAAAGCTTTAATTCTTAGTTTTAACTAAAGAAATGGGAAATATTCATTCATACCCCAGAAACATTTTGGATGTTATAACTAACCTTTTGCTTGTAATTTCTAGGCATATATATAAACATCAAGGTTATCTGCAATTTCTAGTACTGTTTTTGCTGCTTAAAGGGAAAAGTTGATGTATAAGTTTCTAATCTGTGAAGTAAAAATTAAAAGCTATGATGAATGGCATTTGCCATTTTTCATGACTTGCATTAAACAAAATCTCAGAAAGATAAACAATGGGAAACTAAAAGGTGATGAGACTATTTAAACTAAGTTCTAAGCATTATCCTTTCTGTCTCCCCTTTAACCACTAAAATCATACAGAATGATAGTTTGCACAATAATGATGGTTTGGCAGCTCACCACATCTCAAAGTGTAAGGGACCTCTAATATTTGAACAAATTGTTGATTGTGCTCTGGATGCCTGATGGATCTTCTGATCTCACTGGTTGCCCTGAAAAACTTCTACCTCAGAATACTCATTCACCAAAGATCAGAAAAGACAAAAGGCATCAAGAACAGAGATACCATGTTTTCTCAGGCATATGGATCCTGAGGGACAGTCCTGTTCCTCCTCTTAGCCCAAAGCTTACCACAGTTTTTCTTCTCTTGAAACCTGACAGGAGAAACAGATAGAAAGAAAGAGAAGGATAGAGAGATAGATATGGAAAGAGAGAGATAAAGAGAGCTATAGAGACAGCAAGGCAGAAGACAAACAGGGACAGGAAGATAGAAACAGTACAAAGACCGACAGACAGAGAAAGAGGAAACAATTACAGAGAGATAGAGAGATATTGACTGGAAAAGAGATAAAGGGATAGAATAAGAAAATGAGTCAGAGAAACAGCATCAAAGACAGAAAGAAAGAAATAAGAGAGACAGAGACAGAGGCAAAAACACAGATAGACAGAACTGGGAGATAGAGACACAAAGCCTGACAGACAGAACACAGATTTGGGTCAGAGAAACAGATAGTAATAGAGACAGAGACAGAGAGACAAAGAGTCAAAGAAAAAAATAGAGATAGAGACACAAACATAAAGAAATGGATCGATCAAGACAGAGGAAACGGAAAGCTTTCCATTAATTCTATCAAGTTTTTTTTTTTTTCATTTATACTTCATAATAATACTTCATAATTTGTTTTTCCTCATTTCTTTCCTTTATTTCTATTAGTTGGAGAAAGCCATCTCTTAACCCTGGTAGGGGCTTTACTATTGTTTCCATATGAAATCTCCATATGAAACTTAGATGGCCTTTCACAGGACATCTGCAAAAAGGAGAGGCAATAGCTAGAGAAAAGCAAAGAAAGTTAGAGACTCAAAGAAATCATTTACTGAGAGAAAAAAATCTTAACAAAAAAGCAAAGCTCAAAAGAAAAATTGATTCATAGAGAAAGTTAAATAGGAAAAATAAAACTAAGGGCAGGATGACATAGACTACCATTTATGTAGTCACTGTCTCAAGAGAGAAATTTGACTTTTCAGGATGATTCACAATACAATAATAAATTCCTTTCCCTCACCATAGGCTAGAATGTAATCTTAGCCTTTATTTTCTATCTAGAGAAAAAATCAAAGCAACATTCTAAATGAGACCTGGAACAAAACTTTTCTCACTACTAGAAAAGATGGAATAATATATTATTCTATGACTAGCAAATTCTTTCTTCCTATATAAATATATTGAGCTGCCTAAGTGAAAACTTCATTCTACTGATCTCCCATCTATCTCATCCCTGTTCCACTCTTTACTTTTCTGTTGTGCTCTTTGGTATCCCTTATTGCATTGTTAATAAATTGTGGTTTATATTAGACCTTTTCTTATCAAATTCTATCTATTTTCTTAAAGTAACACAAAATTGACTTTTCTGAGGACATCCCTAGTCATGTCTTGCCCTAGTGAATGCATTGTTCCTCATTCCCCCAACACACAAAGCTAAGAGAAATGTGTGTTCCTTGTTCCTCATTATTATGTTCATATTTTCTTTTTTTCCCCACAGTATATATGCATGAGTATTTTTTTATAATAGTATCCCTTGTATTCATACATTTTATATATGTTACAGTATAACCTAGATACAACATATGTGTGTAAATACCATTTTCTTATTGCACATTAAGTATTAGATTCCGAAGGTATAAGTAACCTGGGTAGATAGACAGTAGTGCTAACAATTTACATTCACTTCCCAGTGTTCCTTCTCTGGGTGTAGTTATTTCTGTCCATCATTGATCAACTGGAAGTGAGTTGGATCTTCTTTATGTTGAAGATATCCACTTCCATCAGAATACATCTTCATACAACATTGAAGTGTATAGAGATCTTCTGGTTCTATTCATTTCACTCAGCATCAGTTGATGTAAGTCTCTCCAAGCCTCTCTGTATTCCTCCTGCTGGTCATTTCTTACAGAGCAATAATATTCCATAACCTTCATATACCATAATTTACCCAACCATTCTCCAATTGATGGACATCCATTCATCTTCCAGTTTCTAGCCACTACGAAAAGAGCTACCACAAACATTTTAGCACATACAGGTCCCTTTCCCCTCCTCAGTATTTCTTTGGGATATAAGACCAATAGCTGCAATGCTGGGTCAAAGGGTATGCACAGTTTGATAACTTTTTGGGCATAGTTCCAAATTGCTCTCCAGAATGGCTGGATTCTCTCACAACTCCACCAACAATGTATTAGTGTCCCAGTTTTCCCACATCCCCTCCAACATTCATCATTATTTGTTCCTGTCATCTTAGCCAATCTGACAGGTGTGTAGTGGTATCTCAGAGTTGTCTTAATTTGCATTTCTCTGATCAGTAGTGATTTGGAACAATCTTTCATATGAGTGGATATAGTTTCAATTTCATCACTCTGAGAATTGTCTGTTCATATCCTTTGACCATTTATCAATTGGAGAATGGTTTGATTTCTTATAAATTAGGATCAGTTCTCTATATATTTTGGAAATGAGACCTTTGTCAGAACCTTTAAATTAAAAAAATATTATCCCAATTTGTTACTTCCCTTCTAATCTTGTTTGCATTAGTATTGTTTGTACAGAAACTTTTTAGTTTGATGTAATCAAAATCTTCTATTTTGTGATCAATAATGATCTCTAGTTCTCCTCTGGTCATAAATTCCTTCCTCCTCCACATGTCTGAGAGGTAGACTATTTTCTGTTTCTCTAATCTATTTATTATCTCATTCTTTATGCCTAAGTCATAGACCCATTTTGATCTTATCTTGTTATATGGTGTTAAGTGTGGATCCATATCTAATTTCTGCCATACTAATTTCCAGTTTTCCCAACAGTTTTTTCCAAATAATGAATTTTTATCCCTAATGTTGGTATCTTTGGGTTTGTCAAAGACTAGATTGCTATAGATGTACCCTTTTTTGTCCTTTGTATCTAATCTGTTCCACTGATCTACCGGTCTATTTCTTAGCCAATACCAAATGGTTTTGGTGACTGCTGCTATATAATATAGCTTTAGATCAGGTACACTTAGACCACCTTCCTCTGACTTTTTTTCATTAGTTCCCTTGCAATTCTCGACCTTTTATTCTTCCATATGAATTTTGTTGTTATTTTTTCTAGGTCATTAAGATAGTTTCTTGGGAGTCTGATTGGCATAGCACTAAATAAATAGATTAGTTTGGGGAGTATTGTCATCTTTATTATATTCGCTCGGCCTATCCAAGAGCACTGAATGTTTTTCCAATTATTTAAATCTGACGTTATTTTTGTGGCAAGTGTTTTGTAATTTTTCTCATATAATTCCTGACTATTCTTTGGTAGATGGATTCTCAAATACTTTATACTCTCAACATTTGTTTGGAATTGAATTTCTCTTTGTATCTCTTGCTGTTGCATTTTGTTGGTGATATATAAAAATGCTGAGGATTTATGCGGATTTAATTTGTATCCTGCAACTTTGCTAAAATTCTGAATTATTTCTAATAGCTTTTTAGCAGAGTCTTTGGGGTTCTCTAAGTATACCATCATGTCATCTGCAAAGAGTGATAGTTTGATTTCCTCATTTCCTACTCTAATTCCTTGAATCTCTTTCTCAGCTCTTATTGCCGAGGCTAGCTTTTCTAGTACTATATTGAATAGTAATGGTGATAGTGGGCAACCTTGTTTCACTTCTGATCTTACTGGGAAAGATTGCAGTTTATTTCTTTTGCATATTATGCTTACTGACGGTTGTAAATATATGCTCCTGATTATTCTAAGGAATAGTCCATTTATTCCTATACTCTCAAGCGTTTTTAGTAGGAATGGATGTTGGATTTTGTCAAATGCTTTTTCTGCATCTATTGAGATGATCATATGGTTTTTATTAATTTGATTATTAATATGGTCAATTATACTAATAGTTTTCCTAATATTAAACCAGCCCTGCATTCCTGGTATAAATCCTACTTGATCATAGTGTATTATCCTGGAGATGATTTTCTGAAGTCTTTTTGTTAATATCTTATTTAAGATTTTAGCATCAATATTCATTAAGGAAATTGGTCTATAATTTTCTTTCTCAGTTTTCGATCGACCTGGTTTAGGTATCAGTACCATGTCTGTGTCATAAAAGGAGTTTGGTAGGACTCCTTCATCCCCTATTTTTTCAAATAGTTTATATAACACTGGGGCTAATTGTTCTTTAAATGTTTGGTAGAATTCACATGTAAATCCATCTAGTCCTGGCGATTTTTTCTTGGGGAGTTGATTAATAGCTTGTTCTATTTCTTTTTCTGAAATGGGATTATTTAAGCAATTTATTTCCTCCTCTGTTAATCTAGGAAGCCTATATTTTTGGAGGAAGTCATCCATTTCACTTAAGTTATCAAATTTATTGGCATAAAGTTGGGCATAGTCACTCCTTATTATTTCTCTAATTTCCTCTTCATTGGTGGAAAGATCCCCCTTTTCATTTGTAAGACTAACAATTTCATTTTCGTCTTTCATTTTTCTGATCAGATTTACCAAAGGTTTATCTATTTTATTGGCTTTTTCATAAAACCAACTCTTGGTTTTATTTATTAATTCAATAGTTTTTTTTACTTTCAATATTATTGATTTCTCCTTTTAATTTTTGTATTTCAAGTTTAATTTTTGGTTGGGGGTTTTTAATTTGGTCTTTTTCTAGCTTTTAAGTTGCAGGCCCAATTCGTTAATCTTCTCTTTCTCTATTTTCTTCAAATAAGCCTCTAAAGATATAAAATTTCTCCTTATTACCGCTTTAGCTTCATCCCACAGATTTTGGTATGATGTCTCATCATTGTCATTATCTTGGGTGAAATTATTAATTGTTTCTATAATTTGATGTTTCACCCCATCATTCTTTAAGATGAGATTATTCAGTTTCCAATTACTTTTTGGTCTATTTGCCCCTAACTTCTTATTGAATGTAGATTTTATTGCATTGTGATCTGAGAAGAAGGCATTTATTATTTCTGCCTTCCTACATTTAATTTTGAGATCTTTATGTCCTAATATATGGTCAATTTTTGTATAGGATCCATGAACTGCTGAGAAGAAAGTATATTTCTTTCTATTGCCTTTCTATCATACCTAGTTTTTCTAATGTTCTATTTACTTTTTTAATTTCTTTCTTGTTTGTTTTGTGGTTTGATTTGTCTAAATCTGAGAGTGCAAGGTTGAGATCTCCCACTATTATAGTTTTACTGTCTATTTCTTCTTGCAATTCTCTTAACTTTTCCGTTAGAAAGTTAGATGCTATACCACTTGGTGCATATATGTTTAGTATCGATATGGCTTCATTATTTATGCTACCTTTCAGCAGGATATAGTTTCCTTCCTTATCTCTTTCAATTAGATCAACTTCTGCTTTTGCTTGATCTGAGATAAGGATAGCTACCCCTGCTTTTTTGGCTTTACCTGAAGCATAATAGATTCTGCTCCAACCTTTTACCTTTACTCTATATGTATCTCCCTGCTTTAAGTGTCTTTCCTATAAACAACATAATGTAGGGTTCTGATTTTTGATCCAGTCTGCTATCCGTCTCCTTTTGATGGGAGCGTTCATCCCATTCACATTTACAGTTAAAATGACTAATTCTGTATTTCCTGCCATCATATTATCCCCAGATTATGCTTTTTCCCTTGACCCCCCTCAACCCCTTCCCCAATATTTAATTTATAGACCCCACTTGTGATGTGCAGCCCTCCCTTTTTTTAGTATCCCTCCCCCCTCCCTCCAAGTCCCTTCCCTTATTCTCCTTTTCCTTTTCCCTTTTGCTCTCCCCTTTTTTAATGAGGTGAGAGAGAATTTTCTGAAAAACAAATATGTCAATTATTTACTCTTTGAGCCTATTCTGATGAGAGTAAGATTCACACAATGTTTCTCCCCCTCTCTAAATTCCCTCAGATATGGTATATTTTCTATGCCTCTTCCTGGGATGTAGTTTCCCACTTTTTATCACTCCCTCCCCTTTTTCTGATACTACCCCCTTCGCTTTACTACACCACCTCTTTTTTTTTCTTTTATATCAGTAAAATCAAATTATCCATGCGTACTTTCTATATATCCACAACAGAGATACAGTTCTCAAGGGTTCTGTGTACCTTTTTCTGTTTCTCTTCAGTCTTGTGGATGTAGATCAAATTTTTTGTTTAAGTCTGTTTTTTTTTTCTTAGAAACATAAGAAATTCTTCTATTTCATTGAATGACCATCTTCTTCCATGGAAAAAAAAATGCTAAACTTAGCTGGGTAGTTTATTCTTGGTTGCAATCCTTGATCTTTTGCCTTTCAGAATATCAGGTTCCAGGCCCTTTGATCTTTTAATGTGGAGGCAGCCAGATCTTGAGTGACCCTTATTGTGGCACCTTGGTATTTAAATTGTTTTTTTTCTAGCTACTTGCAAGATTTTCTCCTTTGTGTGGTAATTCTGCAGTTTAGCCACAATATTCCGTGGTGTTCTTTTTTTAGAGTCTATTTCAGAAGGAGTTTGATGAATTCTTTCAACGTCTATTTTCCCTTCTGTTTCTATTATCTCTGGACAGTTTTCTTTGGTGATTTCCTGTAAAATAGAATCTAGGCTCTTTTTTTGGTCATAGTTTTCGGGAAGTCCAATGATCCTCAGATTATCTCTCCTAGATCTATTTTCCAGGTCTATACATTTTCCCAGTAAGTATTTGACGTTATTCTCCAGCTTTTCATTTTTTTTGTTTTGTTTGACTGATTCTTGGGTTCTCAATGAATCATTCATTTCTATTTGTTCCATCCTGAATTTTAAGGAGTTATTTTCTTCATTCACAGTTTTTAGTTCTTTTTGTATATGCCCAATTGCATTTTTAAACGAATTATTTTGCTCTATTGAATTTTTTTCCATTTCCCTAATTTTTTTTAGAGAATTATTTTCTTTTTCCAATTCAGAAATCCTATTTTCTTGACACCTTTTTATCTTTTCCAATTCAGAAATCCTACTTTCCTGTGATTTTTTAACCTTTTCTAATTCACAAATTTTGTTTCCCTGAATCTCCTGTGAATTCTTTATTTTTTCCAACTCCAATTTCAGAACGTTGTTATTCTCTATCATAGCTTCTCTTTCCTTTCCCCATTTTTCTTTAAACTATCTTAATTTTTTAATAGTCTCTTCTAGGAGAGAGTTACGTGATGGGGGGCAGGTATCGTTCCCCTTTAGGCTGTTATCTGCTGACTCTCTGCTATTAACTTCCTCGGGGTTGGATACCCACTCTTTCTCTGTGTAGAAATAATTGATCGTTCTTCTTGGCTTTTTACTCATATTTAAAAAATCTTTTGGGGTCTGTCCCTGGGGTAAGAAGTTTATTTATTTATTTCTTTATCAGATTTCTCCCAGACCAGATGGATGCAGTGGCTCCTGCACCTGAGCTAAGAGAGAGCTCTGGGAAAGAGTTCCCCCCCCCTCCCTGGAAGTGACTCAGAGGTGATTAGCAGGGCTGTGCTTTGAGGACACTGTGTGTCCTAGAGACTTCCCTGAGGAACAGGACTGAACAGTAAAGGCAACACAAGGCCAAGCCTATGCGTCCCGGTGGGGCGTGGATGTCAGCAGCTGACTTGAAAAGCCCCTGTGCTCAAACTGGAAGAGTCTGCCCAGAAACCGCGGTCCCTATTTCAAAGATTCCGCTTCTCTAGGACTTCCACGGCTGAGTTCCACAGCCTCCAGCTGAGCCAGGCTCTATGTGTTGCCTTGGGCTGTGTCTGCCACTTTTCAATCTCTTAACTACCCCCAGATGAGGCCTGGAGAGCTGAAGTTGGCCACACCCATAGTGCCAAGATCTGTTAGGTCACTTCCAGATTGGGGTAGTTTTAGTATCTGGCTTTATATTTTAAAGTGGCTTGATTTCTCTTCTGAACTGCTGTTTTTAAGCAGAGAAGAGCTAACAGCCTGTGCCAGATTCTTCTATCTCAGTGGCTTCTCTGATCCCAGAGCCCTCCCCAGCACGATTGGCGCAGTGTGCTAGCACCCAACCGTCTGTGCTGGCCTCTTTTTTTTTTCCTCCCCTGGGAACTGACCTTTTCTGTTGAAACTCCAGTTTCTCTTCAGCTGGTAAGTCGTGCTTCCAGTCCTTGTGGTTTCTATCAGTCCAGCGTTATTTCTGAGGCTGATTTAACTAATTGGTATTGAGGGAAGAAGGGAGCTCACAAAATTGCGTTTATCTTCTCCGCCATCTTGGCTACGCCCCACGTTCATATTTTCTCCTTCCTCCATCAATAACTACATTTTTTTTTAGCTTTCACTCCTATATGTATTACTTATCAAAATTTTACTTTTTTTGTTTTTTTCTGTCATCAGATTTTATTGGAATTCTTTATAAAATTTTATTTTATTTTCTGTTTTAGTTGCCTGCTATCCATATATCAACATCATTCAAGATTCCATGAAAGACATATCAACAGAAATAATCCTATTCAATTACCATCTAATGATAAATATTAATCCTGTTATAAAAGAGCCTATTAGGTATTGTTTTATTTTTACCAAATAACATGCTTTTCAACAATTAACAATCAACACAATGAATTTTTACATTCTCTACAACATTCAATTAATTTTAAAATGGCAAATTGACACCATCTTCAAAAAAAGAATGCCAGTGCAAAATTATATATATATAATTATATAACAAAGTCAAGAAGATGAAAGTTCAAGTCTTACCTTAGATATATGCTATGTGGTCCAAGGCAAGCTATTTTATCTCAGTGATTTAGGAACTCTCTAAGACCTTCTCTGCAGAGAAGATGCCAACTAGCATTGATGGAGTTTTATTTCCCAGGAGTTTCTCAAAACAAGGAAATTACTGCCATTAACCTTATCCTCTTAGACATAAAAAACTTTTAGGTGATGAAAGACATCAAAGTTTGGATATGGTTTAGACCCTGTGTTCCTGTATTTAGTAATTATGCATTTAATCTACAGGTTTCATATCATAGTCAGGCTACCAACATCATTCAATGGAAACTCCTTTCCTTGAAGTTATTAGTTTTTTTTCTAATCTATCGAACCTTTCCTTACTTTCATTCTTCTTGATCTCTCTGCCACTTGTGAAATTATTGACCTTCCTGTTGTCTTGGAAACTGTCTCATATCTAGGGTTTCATGATTTGGATCTTCCCTGATTCTCTTTCTACCTGTCTTACTTCTCCTCTGTCTCTGGTGCTAAATATCACTCTAGGTTATAGCTACTAGCAGTGGTTGTCCCCCACCATTTGGTTCTGAGAACTTTATTTTTCTCATTACACAAACATACTTGGTGATCTCATCAGCTTCTATAATTACTATACAGATTACATTACTTTACAGATGATTCTCAGACCTACTTATCCAACATAAATCTCTCTCCTGACCTCCAGTCTCATATCACTTGGATAACCAAATTGGATTTTCTGCAGATACTTCAAATGTAATATGTTCAAAAGAGAGTTCATTATTCTTCCCAATAATGTCTCCAATTTCTGCATTATTATCAAGGGTACCATCAACATCTTAAACTATTTCCTCTAGTGATTTTTTGCTGTAGTTCCTTGGAACCCAAATTCTTTTACTGTAGCTGTTTATACGGTTCATTCTTTGACTTAGACATTATAGATTCTGAGCATTTCTTTTTAATAATTTACCATTATATTTTTTTCCATTTCCATATTGTTCTCTAGTTCTAATACTGATATGGGCCAGAACTCTGAATTTGAAACAAAGTATTCTTACAAGGTACTAAATCAGTGGAATTGAGAGAGATAATAGTTATCTAATTTAGCATGGTTCAGTATGATTGATTTAATCCTACAAGGAGATGTTATGGGCCAGACCTTGAAACAGAATACTAAGTAGAATTGAGAAAACAATGGTTAAATCTAGTTTAGCATTGATTTAATCCTACAACAAATAATGGTTTCCTAGTGATAAATGATTGGTTTGCACTCAGTGTGTAATATATAAACTAGAAGCTTCAGTCAAGGAGATTCAGAGATTTGGAGACAAGCAGACAGAAAGCTAGAGCACAAGCCCTTGGACTCAGACAGGTTCATCCCATCTCACAACCTGTGGTGGCATGCTCTCTTATTTGCTTCCCCACTGAAACCAAGACTCCAGAAGGCCTCCAGAAAACTAACGGAGCCTCAAGTGAAGGAGATAGGACTTTGAAAGAGATAATAAAGGATTTGGACTTTAACACCTGGCTGCACTTGTGGTGAATACTGAACTGAAATAAAATGAAGGTTGCCCCCAAGAAAACCTCAACAGAGAACATTACATTTTATAGAGAGCATTATAGAATACTTCTGGGCAGATGTATTTTAACTTCTTGAAATATTATGTTTTGCTTGGTCATGTTTCTTAGAACACAATTAAAACAACCCAAAAATGACTTGTTTTTCAGGGAGTCCAATCGTTTATTTGTAAATTATTTCTACTTATCAGGGTCAATTGTCTATATAAATAAGTACTGTAAATGTTTTTTTTTTTCATTTTTCAGTCATTTGACTGCTGTAATATTTCTTTCACATTGCCTCATTGAATTTAATTAAATTGCTTTATTCTATTGTTTAGACTGCCACACTATTTAGGTCTTGTTTTCCACCTTCTATTCTAATCTATTTTCCCTCCAATATTTTTATCAAAAGTTATAATTTATTTTTTATTGTTTGCTTCATTTCTTGCATAAACTCTTGAAATTCTTGTCGTCAAAGTATTTTTTATATATTTTCTTTTTTTCAGGAAGCTTTATTAGAATTTATTGGGTTATTCTATTCTTCCAGAATTACCTTTTGGTCATCTTTTAACTGCTTGTACTTCTTTATGGTATTCAGAGAACGTTTTTTCTGTTTACAAATATCTATAGCTTCAGGTCTTATACCGAAACTTCATGTGAGAGTCAGACTCTGATTCTTCCTACACTCTTGGATCAGGTGACTTGCTCCTCAAATCAATGGTTCTGCAATCTGAATGCTACTCTATCTGCCCTTTCACAGGCATTGTATGGAAATCTTGAATCTCTCATCTAGACAAATGAGCTCTGAAAGCATTCCTCTTAGGTAGATAATTTATATTTATTTACATAAATTATTTATATAAATAAATGTAGTTATTTATAAACCATGTCACCATAAATCAGGGGTTCTTGATTTTTGTTGTGATGAAAAAAGGAAAGAAAGGAGGCCCTTTTCAGGGAAATTTATTGTAGATATTTTCCCCAGATTTCTACTTTTTTCTAGTTTTATAGCTTTTCCTAAACTATATTAGTTTTATTTAAAAAAAAAAAAAACTTCCTAATTTCAAGTAATCATAATTACCCATTTTACTTTCTATGATCCTCTGAAAGATAATTTTTTCATGTTCCACTAATTTATTTATATATCACCCTCTATGCCTATATCATTTATCCATTTTGACCTTATTCTGATATAGACTAGTCTATGCTTACCTTCTGCCAAATTACTTTTCGTTTTTCCTAACAATTTTTATGAAATATTGAATTCTTGCCCAAAAGCTTGGATCTTTGAGTTTATCAATCATTAGATTTCTATGGTCATGTGTTACTGTCATTTGGATACCTAGTCTATTCTACTAATCAACTGCTCTATTTCTTAGTCAGCACCAAACTGTTTTGATGAAAAGCATTTTGTTATGCAGTTTGAAATTTGGTACTTCTAGGCTGCCTTTCCTCACTTTTTTTCAATTGATTTTCAACATCTTCTTTTCTCCCCATTTAATAGTATTTTCTTTTTATTATAAAAATTTTTTTTCAACATTCATTTTTGTAAGATTTTGAGTCTAAATTTTTCCCTGCCTTCCTATTTTTCTTCCTCCCCAAGATAGCAGCCAATCTGATATGTTTGACATGAAAAATCATGTTAAACATAATTCCATATTAATAATGTTGTAAAAAAATCAAAATAAAAAGGAAAACCCACAAGAAAGAAAAAAAGTGAAAACAATATGCTTTGCTCTGCATTTCTCCATAATTCTTTTTCTGTATTGCATGGCATTTTCCATGCTATCAGAATTGCCTTGAATCACCATGTGGTGTAGAAGAGCTAATTCTATTATACTTGATCATAAACAAAATTACTGTTATTGTATATAATGTTCTCCTGGTCCTGCTCACTTCACCAAGTATCAGTTCTAAGTCTTTCCAGTTTTTTCTGAAATCAATCTGTTCCTCATTATAGAACAAAAGTATTCCATTGCATTCATATACCACAGCTTCCTTAGCTGTTTCCCAAATGATAGGTATCACCTCAATTTTCAAATTCCTTACCACCACAAAAGAAATTCTATGAATAATTTTGTACATGTGGGTCCTTTCTCTTTTTTATGATCAGATTGGGATACAGACCCAGTATAAGTGTTAATGTTGGATCAAAAAATATGCTCAGTTTTATAGTTCTTTGAGCATAGTTCCAAATTGCTCTCCAAAATGATTGGATCAGTTCACAACTCTACCAAAAGCATATTAGTATCTCAGTTTTCCCATATCCCCTCCAATATTTATCATTTTCTTTTTCTGTCATCTTAGCCTATCTAATAGATGTAAGGTTGTACCTCTGAGTTGTTTTAATTTGCATTTTTCTAATCAATAATGATTTAGGGCATGTTTTCACATGACATGTTTAATTTTTTTTCATCTGAAAACTGCCTACACATCTCCTTTGATCACTTATCATTTCTCTCTCCTGATATTCTTTACTTTTTGTACTTCCAGATGAATTTTGTTACTATTTTTTCAGATTTATAAAATAATTTTGGTAGTCTGATTGAAATGATACTTAAGTAAATTAACTTGGGTAGAATTGTTATCTTTATTATACTGGCTCAGTCTACCCATGGCAATTAATTTTTCTCCAATTCTTTAGACCAGTTTTTATTTGTGTGAAAATTTAAAAGTCACAGAATTCTATCAAACTTTTAAAGAACAATTAATTTCCATCCTTCAAAATTTTTCCCTAGAAACTGCGAAAGAAAGCACCTAACAAAGTGTTTATGAGACAAATGGAATAATAATTCCCAAAAGAAGGATAAAGCAAAGGAGAGGCTTGAGGCAATGTGATTGATGAATAATAACTCAAATTTTAAGCAAAAAGGCACTCCAAATTGCCCAAAAAAAAGGCAAAATTTCAAATGGCAATATTATGTAACTGGGCATAAGTGAATCAAGACACATATATAGGAACATACATATTCAGATGTGCCTCTTGCACTCTACAATGGGGAGGGTGTTCAGGAGCCTGTTTCTGTAACTATTTGAAGGAAGTGTAATGGAGGGGCCTACTCCCTGATTTACCATATATGCAAGTATTCTGTGAGGGCTTTAAACATATGATTCTCATTTCTTTGCTTCTCTATTGTTTTTTCTATTCTTTTGATGAAATAATTTACTATAATATATGGTATAGTCTATGACTTTCAGGGGCTCAAAAGATCACTAGAGCCACTAGAGATTCAGAAACTAAATCCTAAAAGTTTGCCAGCATCTAAGCCCTTAGAATCAGCAGAATTTAGGAAAGACTTACTAGATCTAGCCTAGCAGTAGGTCAATTTGGTAGTTGAGATCTCAAGAAGCTGTGCCCTATAGCAAGAGAGTAAATCTTCCAGTGGGCTATACTTTACCCAGATATGAACTTTGGTAGAAGAGCAATATTGGACCAATAGCATTCAAAGCCAATATTGGACCAATAGCATTCAAAGAACCATCATAAACACCTAAGACGTTTAAGAGAGATAATTTTTTCTGTTGGGGAACCTGACCTTTACTGTATTTGTGATTTAGAAGAGCAAATCCAGACTCTTGATCCATGTAGGATAAATATTCACCCAAGACTCTCTGTATTTAATTCCCTGATTTGGGGAACCCCTAAAGAAAAACTGTTCATTCTTATTTCTCTTTTTTGTTTTATATTGAACTTTCACAGTAGTCATTTTTTATACTGTGTTTCCTTTACAAGTTAGAACTAATCTTTTAGAGGTGACTTGTATATAGTTTAATATTTAAATACTGTTCCCTATTATATTAATTTCTCTTAGAAATATTGATACTGAGGTAGCTATTGTGAGAAGAATGGACTTTGTATCCCTAAAATTTAAGTCTTTTTTATATAAATCTTTATATTTTCTCTTGTTTTTAAGCAGACATCATCTGCTTGTTCTATTGTTGGTTGAGAATAAAATTCCATTCTTATTTCCTTTGCTATAGCAGAGTTCAACTGGAAAATATTTCTTTAATTACATACTAAAATCTATATTATACTCATTTTATAAACATTCAAAGAGTCTTTGCCTAATGCACAATTCAAATTAAATCTTTTTAACTTGTACAATAATAGGGATAACTATGTAAAAAGGTTAAAAAGTTGAATTTGTAGTTAGGAAAACCTGATTTTTATTCCTATTTCAAATGTTTGTTACTCTTGTGATTCAAGACAAATGACTAAACCTCCCCAAATTTCAATTATCTATCTATAAAATAGAAATAATAATAACACCCAAAGGTTATAAGGATCAAAGACATAATATATGTAAAGTGTTTCTTAGACTTTAAATCCTCATAGAAATGTTAGTTTTTAATTGATAATAGTAATAATGATGGTAGCCCTTCCTATAACCTCCACTCAATAGTTTTGATTGACAGAGGTGGCAAAATTGATTTGAAATTTATTATTCTCCCTTGATCTCTCTGGGGAGATGACTATGTTCATATTTAAGAATTTAGTTCAATAGTGAAAGAGCAACCTAATGTTGTTCATTACTTCATTGAAAACAGAACATTAAGGAACTGGTATTATATTCCATCAGAAAAATGTGCTGTACTGTGCTGCTTGTACTAAAATCTTATTTGATGTCTTGTCAACTTGTGAAAAAATCTATCAAGCTGAAATGGTTTTGAAAACAACCCAAGCATGACTGAATGATGCTTAAGAAACAATTACAAACAAATGGTCAGTTCTTATTTGTCAACAAGCAAAGCAACTTTGGTTGTGTCGACATTATGTAGACACACACCCATACACCCACACCCACACCCACACCCACCCACACACACACCCACACACCCACACACACACACACACACACATATATATATATATATATGCATACAGAGATGAGTTGACAATGTATACACAAACAAAGCTACCTAACAGGCTCTTTGAAACACAATCAAGTACTTTCCATAGATAAATAGATAGAAAGGTAACATACACATATACATATACACTTATATACATATCAAGGTATAAAATATTATTTTTTAAATATCAAACTGAATATTGTTACTTAAATGGAATATCAGTGCTTTAGAATTGGAAGGGTCCTCTGGGGCTATCTAGTTCAAGATCTAGAGGATTAAAAATAATTTTGGGTTGACACAAATTAAGGAATATTTCTTATGGAAAATATATTATTAAACTTTGTAATGCCAGCTTTATGTTGTTCAGATCCAAGTTATATTTAACAAAAAAATAATACATGAGTCAGTGGATGATGTTTCTCTGCAATATAAGTTCAATGCCGAATAAATCAAAGCCTTTTCTTTGTAAAGCTTTGTATAACTACTTCACTCTTGTACTATGAGAACATTAGATTAGTTAAAGATCCAGGAAATTTACATATGTTTCACCAAAGCATTTTCAGTTGAAGTCTAATCGTTACAGAAGAATTGAACATCATGGAATTCTTGATGAAAAAATTGGCAATGGTTTTGAGTAAAATACATGGACTGCATAACTTCTTTATTTCCCTTTGATAAAACTTTAAGATGCCATTGACTTTTGGTTACTTGAAGGAAACTGGGGCTTTTTTAAGTGATTAAATTATAGCAATCAATTCAAAAAAAGAGAAAAAGATATAACCATTTCTGAAAATAGATAGGAAAGACAATAATAAGAATAGGTCAACTTATAGATCTCTAGGAAGATAACAGCTGGAGGCATCATTGTGTACTAAAAAGAACATTAGATTATAAGCAAAAAGTCTGGATTTTCATCTCAGCCCTGCTATTAACTGTCTGACTGTAATCAAGTGACAATCTCTCTCATCTCAAATTTTTCATCTGTAAGGTGAAGATAGTAATATTGGACTAATTTACTTCAAAATATTGTTATGAAAATTCAATGAAATGGTATAAAAGAAAGTGCCTAGAAAAGTATAAACCAGTATATACAAAGCAGATTCACTATGACTTATTCCTGACCTTGAATCCTAAACTGACTCTAGAAAAGATTTGAAATGCAGTCAACAATATAATTAGAACAAATATTTTTTGTCTATGTGTAGTTTAGCACAGTCACAACTGGGTTCAACTAGTGAAAACGGCTAATATTCATTTTGGCCTCTCACACTCATTTTCTTTTGAAAACATACTCCTTTGTATCTTCTACAATTCCCAAAAGTTCTTTTTTTATCTCATATTAATGGAAGTCTGACTCCCTCCAGACAGTACCTTTCTAATGACATCTGATATCCCATCCCTGAACACTCTTTTCTCATCCCACTCACAACTCTTTGTCTTCATTACCAAACACTTTCAGACAATTATTTTACTACTGTCTCTCAACAAAGTCTCCTCTTTTGAAATCTATGCCATTATATGATACTACCCTTTTATGAACAGTGTGTACACAGTAATTGAATTTTAAAACTATACTAAGTCTTTGGGGAAAATCTTTATTTTCACTATTCTATGTATATATACAATATAAAGAAAGAATCACTTTCTTCGTGATTCTAATGTCCACAATCAACTTTTCTTTTTTATCTTCTGCTTTCTCACCTGATGAATCTAAAGTTCATGATTAGTTGATGACTCTTTCTGCCTCTAACAATGTTTGCTCCAGTGATACATAAGAAAGGCCACAAGTTAAACTTCTTAATGTTGAAAAAAGAAATTTTATTTATGAAGAACAGTGGAGGAGGTAGGAAAGAAACTATGTCTGACTTTTTTCAGTTTAAATCTTAGTTCTACTTACTAACTACATATCATTGGTGAAGCCACTCTCTCTGAGTCTCATTAGATGAATTCAAAAGTCACTTTGAACTTTAATCTATGAACTAATAACTAGAATCAGGAGACCAGTGGATACACAATGGAGTTTCAATGAAAATTATGTCAAGCAGTTATGGTCAGCTAGCATATGTAATATGAAAGTCAAAAGCTAATTTGTAACATGAAAGTCAAAAGCTGATTTCTGATAGAAATTTTGGGGTCAATCTTAAAAATCATAGAAAGATTATACCCTTAATCCTTTGAAATATCAGAAATTTGTTCATGTATTAAAAATTCCAATTAGAGTGATTAAAATTATCTCACCTACAATAAGAAAGAATGAGGCAGAGGTCTGAGCCAACAACACTTTATTAAAGGGTCCATGGTCCCCTCCAATGAAGTGCACTTCAGATTTTCCTCAGGATCCAAGAAATTTCCTCCTTCCAAGGTCCTATTTTTATAAGACTAGATGTCCAGTCATTCCAGAATAGCTCTACCAAATACAGAATAATTCCAATGAATAAGAAAATAATGTGTCAGCAATGTCATGAGTTAGGTGAAGTAAAAAATATCTCTATGTAAGATGGACATGCTTCTCCTTAATTTGGGCAGGAGGAAATGTTACATGCAACATAATCAGTAACCAAGTGGTCATAAGATGTTCATCTGCTCCTGTTAGACAAGTAATTGGGGAATTTTGAATGTAGATCTCTTGCCTACTAAGCTGTGCTTAGCAGGAAATACAAGGGTGGAGAGCCTTTAGTTAACTTCCTATAGTTAAGCAAGTAAACTTAGAATCTGCCGCTCACAACTCTATACAGAACTTTGATATGATTCTATCAAATTTATTAATACTGATTGGAATAAAGTAAGAGTCCGAAATGAATTACTTCTTTCATAGTCCTTCTACAAATGATTGGTGCTAACAAAATCATTGTGCTAACCACAATTCACTTTTAATAAAGTCAATAAAGAACACAAAAGGGCCCAGCATTTCAGCTTCTTTATCTCAGAAACACACACACACATATATATGTATATACATACATATACACATACATAAATTGTATGTATAATGAGTATTATGTAATTGTATAAATTATATACATTATGAATATAATAAAATACATAAATATATATCAAATTTGACCAAATTTATATTGATTCTCACCACTTTTTATTACATTGTGACTCTATAGTTTTGTAACTCGAACTTTAAGGTGTAAGTTTGAATTTATTTCCTGTTTTCAGCATATGAGCTGTAAGATCATATACTGAAGCATGAATATTAATTCATACTTTTCATTTTCTTACTATTTTTTATTTTTCCTTTAATTGTTTCAGGCTCATAATAGCAAGCAGGCTAAAGAGAACTACAAAGGGAAGGAGAAGTTTAGATTTAATTACATTTTGACAAATACAATTTTCAGATTAATCTTTGAAGAATGCCACAATGTCAATAGTAGAAATGGAGGCAATTTCAAGTAAATTAAACTTAAGGACAGTATTTTGATACAAAATATTTAATAAAAATAGGGATTAGCCTAGTATATGTCAGTTGGTGGGGCTTCAGCCCATGTTTTCCTGGCTTGAAGGTCAATATTCTGTCCCCTATATGACATTGCTCTCAAAATTGACAATAATTTAAATTGTATGTCTTGAATATCAGAAAGAAGTCGAAGTCCTCATCATCATAATGGGCTGAGAATTTTCTTCTGAACACAGACAGGAAATATGTCTTCTTATGAAGGTTGTAAAGAGTCAACTCTGCCACAGACACGATCAGCAAAATTCTCTTCTAGTACTTTTCTCTTCTAGTTATTGATATCTCAAGTAAAGGATGTTTATTCATAGTATATACTATATTTATTCCTCAGCCCATACAGAAATTCATTCAAAGGTGGAAAGAGAAATTTGGACAGATTCATAATTGTCTAGTACAGGGGTTCTAAAACTACGGCCCACGGGCCAGATGCAGCCCACTGAGGACGTTTATGCAGCCCACTGGGTTATGGCAAAATGGGCTGAGGGGAGGAGACAGAGTGTGAGTTTTTGTTTTTACTATAGTCCAGCCCTCCAGCAGTCTGAGGGACAGTGAACTGGCCCCCTATTTAAAAAGTTTGAGGACCACTGGTCTAGTCTATTCTAATTAAAGTTTTTTGTTTTTTTTTCTACAGCTCTCCTGAGGTCTCATAGTAAATCAAGAATACTGTGATTTTAATCCCTTTGAGATAGCTGGCCATTATTGTATTGATCAATTTCCAGAAAGTACATACCTCAGTCAAGATCAAGTTCTCATTTGTTGTCTACTAGACTGTGTTATTGTTTTCTATGTATTATCACTCCTGTTACCTATACAAAGTTATTTATAAACATTAGTTCCTTCGAAATTTACAAAAACCTTATAAGACAGATTGCATACTCACATTATAGTCTCCAAATATAATTTCAAAATCGAAAAGCAAAGTTCAGTGACTACCCTAAATTCACAATCAGCAAGTGACATAACAAGTGTTGGAATCCTACTTTTTGATGGCAAATTCACCTCTGCTTGCATTCTACCATAGATATCAGGCATCAAGAAAGTGTTTTTTAAAGGTCATATAGATGCTACTTATTGAAGCATAATGTAGTAAGTAATATGAGTGCATAATTGAGGATAAATATCTCATACCCAACTTTCTACCACTATTCATATTCTAGAAGAAGTAATTGTTCCCCCTTCCCCCACCCAGGTTGAGGTTAAGTGACTTGCCCAGGGTCACACAACTAGGAAATGTTAGGTGAGACCAGATTTGAACTCTGGTCCTCCTGAATTCAAGGCTGGTGCTCTATCCACTGCGCCACCTAGCTGCCCCAAGAAGAAGTAATTAAATGGGTTTTTAGATATAGCGATAAGAAGAGAACCTGAAAGTAGCAATGAGCAGCAAGTATATTAGTTCTTCCTTCTTACCCCTATGTAAGAGATAAATAGAAGCAAACTTATAGAGTGTAGCAAAAGATGTGATCTTCAGCAGAAAGCTAAATTTCAATGAGAAGTGAAAGATTTTTTTTAAAAAAAACAGAAAGGGGAAAGATCTAGGATAAGGGGGAATTTGTAGTAAGATAAGAAGGTTCTAAAAGGGACACTATGGGTGGGGTCTGCAGAAGATAAGAATTAGATGGGGAGTGGAGCCTGAGCCCAGTGAGGATGAGAGTTTTGAAAGAAATAGCAGGGAAGGCAACTCTGAATTATAGAAATTAGAATAAGAAGTTTGCCATTAGTTCACGGTGAGCACTGAGTTCAGAGAAACTAAATTGTCTCTTGTATTCTAATTAGAATAGAAATACTTGTCTCTGCAATTCTTAATTCTTAGAGAGAAACCTCTCTATTGATTATAAGAGATTTTTTATAATATAAATATAAATAATAATATAATAATAAACAACATATATATTACATTGTTATGAGCCAGAACTTGAAACAAGGTGCTAAGTCAATGGAATTGATAGACACAATAAATATCTAATTTAGCATGATTCCATATGATTGATTTAATCCTTCAAGGAGATGTTATGGGCCAGAACTTGAAACAAGGTACTAAGTGGAATTGAGGAGACAGTGATTAAATCTAGTTTAGCATTGACTTAATCCTACAATAAATAATGGTTTCCTAGTGATATAATGATGGTTTGCACTCAGTGTGGAATATATAAGGAGGAGCTCTCATAGCCAGAAAGGACAAGTGCACTAGAAGCTTTCAGAGCCCCAGCCAGGATTCAATCCAGGAGATTTAGAAGCCAGTGAAGGCAGGCCTCTCAGAACCAAGGAGAGAGATAGGCCTCCAGAAAAACTAGCCAAGCCCCAAGTGAAGAAGACAAGACTTTGAAGGAGACAATAAAGGATTTGGAATTTAATCCCTGGCTATACTTGTGATTACTGAACTGAAATTAAGGCTTCCTCCAGAGACCCCAAGAAAACCCCAACAAGAGAACATAACATTTTAGAGAAGAATATTATAATACATAATACAATAATTATATGATACAATAATATGAATTATAATAATGGAATAATTAGCAAATATTTATTGTTCCTGTAATAAGGATGCTTCCTCCTACAACAATGGACCATACTCAGTCACCATTCCTGGTAAAAATCAACAATGGAGAAACTTGAGAAGATCTGAATTCTAGCTATGTATGATTCAGAGTTAGAGAGCTCTCAGTTTAAGAGGCCTAAATCCCCTGATTGACTACTGAATTGGAGGAATTGATGACTTGGGATGTTCAAAAGGGATTAATCTTTTTTTTTTTATTAATTTTATAATTATAAATTTTTTGACAGTATATATGCATGAGTAATTTTTTTATAACATTATTCCTTGTATTCATTTTTCCAGATTTTCCCCTTCCTCCCTCCCTCTACTCCCTCCCCTAGATGACAGGCAATCCCATACATTTTACCAAAAGGTATTAATCTAATTGCACCATTTCTCTATTAATTTTGAGCCTCAAAGTTTTAGTCAAGAATGAGAAAAAATTTCCGTAGAAGCTAGGATTTTAGTTGGGATGTGCAGGAAGGCAGGGAAAACAGAAAATAAAGATCAAAAGAAAGTTAGCTCTAGACATGGGGGAGATTCAGAGAAAATGCCCAGAGCTAAAAAAAAAAAAAAAAAAAAAAAAAAAAAAAAAAAAAAAAGGGAGTTTCTTTTGGAGGGAAGAGTAAGAAGTCTAGTGGATTGGAATGTAAGGTGTAGAACAACAGGAAAAATTGTGGGACTAAGTTATGGACAACTTTGAACACCATATAGAAGATTTTGTGTTTAATCCTAGAGGTAATAAATAGAGAGGCAAAGGAATTTATTGAGTATTATTTAGTATGATCAGACTTACATTTTATGAAAAATCACTTTGGTGGCTGAATGTAAGATATATTATAATAGGAAGAAACTCTGGACAATTAGACCAACAAGAAGGCTTTTGTAATAGTCTAAACTTGAAGTGATAAGGATATACCCCAGAATGGTTTCAGTCTTAGAGGAAAGAAACATATTTAAGAGGTGAAATCAATAAAGTTTAGAAATAGATTGAATCTGGGGGTGAAATAGTGAAGTGTGACATTTCAATATATTTAGTGTGAGAACTGTTTCTAGCTGGATTTGGAGAGATGTTGGAGACAGGGGATATTACTTTGTTTCCTATTTGGCCATGAGACTTGAGTATTTCATGAAGGACACATCCAGTACTGGCAGAAACCATGGATGAAAAATTCAAAGGTCCTTGGACTAATGAAAAGAGTAACTGGTGAAAGCAGAGACAGAATTGGGCAGATGGCTAAGGAAGTTTCATCAGTAGAGTGCTATCACCAAGAAGTGGGGCTTAAACTTAATTTGGTCATTTTACCAATGAATCAGATAGTGCTCAACTGATATAAAATGGATAATTAGTAGTCTTACAGACTACTTTGTTATAATGAATGCTAAATATAAGCCTTTTGGAAGTCTTTTAATAATAATAGATAGGTTACTGGATCTTACTTTGTTCATTCTTTTAATGGTTCTTTTGCTTAGTGTTCCTTTTTGTGCACAGGAATAAATTACCTATCTCATAACCTCATTCATTCTGTATATTGAGTAACCTTTTTTCTCCACCTACATAGGGGAATCTAGATATAAGCCAAGACCTAAGTTATCAGTAAAAATTTCCCTTGGGGTAGGAGACTTAACAAGCCAATTAGTGTGAGAAGAGAAATGCCATCTCACTAGAGGCAAGGTTCCCACAGGAATGAAGCTGTACAGAATAGAAATGAAGATATAGCTATACAAATCAAACATTTGTTAATAATAAATCATAAAGAAAATTATTTTAGAACAATTCTTTAGTGTGTATACATATAATAATACCATATATTAAAAACAAAAAAAATTGCATACTAATGAAATGGATGTTTGTTTATTTTTACATGAAGAATTAAATCTTGGCAACATATCTGATACTTTTTACTAATTAGCAAATTTTTCTCAGCCTCCACATTCAGTTACACAATACCATGGAGTTGCAACCCACAATTTAAGAAGCTTTGGTGTAAAGTGCTGAGAAGATTTAGGGAGATGTACCAGACAAATATGGGACATATTGCTTGTTCCTAAATAGTTTTCCAGTGATGGGGGAGGGGAGAAGGGAGAGGTAAAAAGAGGCTTGTGCACTTGGCTTTTGTTGTTGATCCTGAATCATAGTAAGTGTGCTAAGTGAGTCAGGCTTCAGGACAAAAATGATGGGGCTGGGGAGGAGATATGCTTGCCAATATCAGAATCCTGGGGGGGGGTGGCAGACAGGAACAGGAAAAGAGGGCACAGCCACTCCTCACCACCACCAGTGACTGATTTTCAAAAAAAAGTTGTAAAGTCAAAAATAATTCATGTTTTGCCATTGGTTCTCATTTTAGCTCAGTCAACTGTCTTCCAAAATACATTCAAAAAACAAATGCTATTCTTTAAGCATCTCAGAACACATTAATTGTCTCCAAAGAAAACTTCCTCGCACAAAGTTTTGAAAGATCAATGTTGAAAAATCACCCATGCATGTTTTAGAAAGAAAGAGAGGGAAAGAGAGAAAGAAAAAGACAGAGAGAGAGAGAGAGAGAGAGAGAGAGAGAGAGAGAGAGAGAGAGACAGAGAGAGAGAGAGTTCATACTTGTAGTTTGTCGCAATGACACAAGAAAAAACGAAACAATTCCAGAAGCACAGTGAGACCAAAAAAAAAAAAAAAATCCGTTTTACTCAGGAGCTAAGAATAATTAGGAAAATCAATATGATGAGAATTAGATAAGGAGTATCAAAATGAAATTAGATTTAATTGAGGTCCAGCGGCAAATTCCGGGTACAGGCCCCTTTGGATTCCACACAAGGATACAGAGTTAGTAGTGGTGCAAGAGTCCTCTGCAAAGGAATTTACAGACCCAAAAACCTAAACTGATAAAAAAGGTTTATTGTGGGGTTTGGAAGTAAGGTTAAAAGGTAGAAAGACACCAGAGCCAGGGCTGGCACCGGTGGGCAGAAATCCTTGACATGGCCGGTGTAAGGATGCCATGTTTGGGACTTCTGCAAAGAGTGGACTCTAGTTTTGTCCCTTTTGGTAATCTGAAGGGGCTCGTGGGTGGAGTCCCATGTTGGCCTCTGGCTTGAGTTTCAGCCAGGGTTGGAATTTGAATAGAATTCAATGGGTTTTTAGATAAGGAGGAAGCTGTTTGTGCTTGGGGTGGGGGTTGGGAAACCTGAACAGATCATTAGAATGAGAACTGGGACTGTGCAAGTTGGCTCAGATCCCATGGGAGCTGGGAGTGCCTGGATATCTCCCATTGGAATTCAACCATGAGGGTTGAAAATCAGAAAGGAATTTTAAAAGGGATCACAGCCCACATCAAATACATAGCTAGAAAGGTCCTTAAAATTCATTTAGTTAGTCTCTAGTTTTATAGATGAATACACAATCCTAGAAAGATTGAAGATCTCTCACAATGTGGTTAATTACTGATAGAATCAGAATTAGTATCTTTGGCTCCTGATTCCAAGTCTTAGGAAGAACTCTATGCTATGAAGGTGTTCTGCTTTCTCTATAATACCAAAGGTCTTAATCTCAAAGTTCCACACAGTCAGTTGCATTCAATTCTGTAACACCATGACTAAGCTTATCCTCATTCTTTGAAACTTTTGAAACAGAGACTTCCGGCCAAGATGGCGGCGTGGAGGCAGACAGCTGCTTGAGCTCCTCGTTTTCTCTCAGAACTTACTTCATGACAAGCCTCTGACTTAATGCTTGACCCAGAAAGAAATCCACAAATTATCACCAAGAGAAGACATCCTTGAAAGTCGCCAGAAAAGGTCTGTGTTTGTTCGGGGGAGGGTCAATCAGACTGGGCACAGACTGAGGGCAGACAGCCAGAGCAAGACAGGCAGCTCACACAGCTCAGACCGAAGGGGGAGGGGTGTGATCTCTGCCGTTTCTGTGAAAGGGCTTTTGCCCCAGTGTGGATGCTCCGTCTTGGCCGCAAGCCAGGAGCGGTGGAGAGGGTGTAAACACCGGAGGTGAAGATTAAAACCCGAGAAAGCCAGCGTCTCTCAGACCTCGGCCACCCCCAACCCCCACCTGGACTGACTCAGTGCGTTCTCGGAGCCTCAGAGCCCACACTCAGTACAGTCATTGCTGTTCTGTTAGTGGCTCTCTGCTGCCCTGCCCCCAGTCTGTAGAGGAAGCCCATTAATACCATCCAGCCCCATCCCCCGCAAAACAGACCAATTGTTTCTCTTGTCAGTTTGTTTTCTTTGATTCCTACTCTGACAAAATGAACAAAAAATTCAAAAGGGCTCTAATCATTGACAGCTTCTGTGTGGAGAGGGAGCAGACTTCAAATACTGAGGAGACTAGGAACAGAATGTCCCCAGATGTATCCCCTGGGAGGGATATAAGCTGCTCCTCAATACAAAAGAACCTCATAGAGGAAATCAAAAAGGCTCTCATAAGAGAGCTGGAAGAGAAATGGGAAAAGGAAAGGGAAGCTTGGCAAGAGAGCCTGGAGAAGTCATCCTATGCATTCAAAGACAGAATGGATAAAGAAATCAAATCATTGAGAAACAAGATTAGTGAGCTGGAAAAGGTAAACAACTCCAAGGAAAACAGGATTAGTGAGCTGGAAAAGGTAAACAACTCCAAGGAAAACAGGATTAGAGAGCTGGAAAAAGAAATCAGCTCTCTAAAAAATAAAATGGATAAAATGGAAAAAAATTCCATAGAAGATAAAAACTCAACTGGACAATTACAAAGAGATATAAAAAAAGTGAGTGAAGAAAATACATCATTAAAAATTAGACTGGAACAAGTAGAAATGAATGACGCAAGGAGAAACCAAGAGGGAGTCAAGCAAAACCAGAGAAATGAAACAATTGAAAAGACTGTCAAGTACCTTACCAGAAAGACAACAGACCTGGAAAACAGATCCAGGAGAGACAATTTGAGAATAATCAGACTCCCTGAAAAATGGGAGGAAAAAAAGAGCTTGGACACCATTTTCGAGGAAATTATCAAAGAGAACTGCCCAGACGTTTTGGAAACAGAGGGTAAAATAGACATTGAGAAAATTCATCGATCACCTACTGAAAGGGACCCTAAAATCAAAACGCCAAGAAATATAGTGGCCAAGTTCAAGAACCATCAGACAAAGGAAAAGATATTGGAAGCTGCTAGAAAAAAACAATTCAGATATGGAGGATACACAATAAGGATAACACAGGATCTAGCAGCGTCCACATTAAAAGAACGCGGGGCCTGGAACATGGTGTTCCGAAAGGCTAAGGAACTTGGTATGCAGCCAAGAATAACTTACCCAGCAAGAATGAGCATTGTTTTCCAGGGAAGAAGATGGACATTTAACGAAATAAATGAATTCCATCTATTTTTGATGAAAAAACCAGACCTACATAAAAGGTTTGATCTTCAAATACAGAACTCAAGAGATCTCTAAAAAGGTAAAAAGAAATCTTGAGAACTATACTTCTGTCAAAAAAATATGTAAAGAACATATGTGCAATTTGTCTTAGAAACTAGAGGTGGAAAGGAGATTATATCATAAAAAAGTATAAAGTGGTGGTACTACATCTCATGAAGAGGCAAAGGTAACCTATTATATCTGAGAGAAAGAGATTTATGGTGAAACTTCTTCCACTTCATTGAAAAGTGAAAGGGAAGGAGAAACACACCTGAAACAGGATGAGACATTCAAACTAAAAGTAAAAGGGTGGAGCAGAATCTATTATGCTTCAGGCAAAACCAAAAAAGCAGGAGTAGCCATCCTCATCTCAGATCAAGCAAAAACAAAAATTGATCTAATTAAAAGAGATAAGGAAGGGCATTATATCCTGCTAAAGGGAAGCATCAATAGTGAAGTAGTATCAATATTAAACCACTTGGTGGTGCAGCATCTAAATTCTTAAAAGAGAAATTAAGAGAGCTGCAAGAGGAAATAGATAGCAAAACTATAATAGCAGGAGATCTCAACCTTGCACTATCAGAATTAGATAAATCAAACCACAAAATAAATAAGAAAGAAGTCAAAGAGGTAAATAGAATACTAGAAAAGTTTGATATGATAGATCTTTGGCGAAAGCTAAATGGAGACAGAAAGGAATATACTTTCTTCTCAGCAGTTCATGGAACCTATACAAAAATTGATCATATACTAGGGCATAAAAACCTCAAAATCAAATGCAGTAAGGCAGAAATAGTAAATGCATCCTTTTCAGACCATAATGCAATCAAAATA
The DNA here is from genome assembly GCF_048593235.1 of Sminthopsis crassicaudata. Classification (NCBI taxonomy): domain Eukaryota; kingdom Metazoa; phylum Chordata; class Mammalia; order Dasyuromorphia; family Dasyuridae; genus Sminthopsis; species Sminthopsis crassicaudata. The sequence goes on along the minus strand of NC_133619.1, from coordinate 264,404,779 downwards.
ACATTTAATAAAAAGCCAGGGGAAAATAGACCAAAAAATAATTGGAAACTAAATAATCTTATACTAAAGAATGATTGGGTAAAACAGCAAATCATAGACATAATTAATAACTTCACCCAAGAAAATGACAATAATGAGACATCATACCAAAATGTGTGGGATACAGCCAAAGCAGTAATTAGGGGAAGTTTTATATCTCTACAGGCCTACTTGCATAAAATAGAGAAATAGAGGGCCAACGAATTGGGTTTACAACTAAAATTGCTAGAAAAGGAACAAATTAAAAACCCCCAGACAAACACAAAACTTGAAATTCAAAAAATAAAAGGTGAGATTAATAAAATTAAAAGTAAAAAAACTATTGAATTAATTAATAAAACTAAGAGTTGGTTTTATGAAAAAACCAACAAAATAGACAAACCCTTAGTAAACCTGATTAAAAAAAGGAAAGAGAAAAAGCAAATTGATAGTCTTGAAAATGAAAAGGGTGAACTCACCACTAATGAAGAGGAAATTAGAACAATAGTTAGGAGCTACTTTGCTCAACTTTATGCCGATAAATTCGATAACTTAAATGAAATGGAAGAATACCTTCAAAAATATAGCTTGCCCAGATTAACAGAGGAAGAAGTAAGCAGTCTAAATAGTCCCATCTCAGAAAAAGAAATAGACCAAGCTATTAACCAACTTCCTAAGAAAAAGTCCCCAGGACCAGATGGATTTACAGGTGAATTCTACCAAACATTTAAAGAACAACTAACTCCAATGCTATGTAAACTATTTGAAAAAATAGGGATTGAAGGAGTCCTACCAAATTCCTTCTATGACACAGACATGGTACTGATACCTAAACCAGGTAGATCGAAAACTGAGAAAGAAAACTATAGACCAATTTCCTTAATGAATATTGATGCTAAAATCTTAAATAAGATATTAGCAAATAGACGTCAGAAAATCATCCCCAGGATAATACACTATGACCAAGTGGGATTTATACCAGGAATGCAGGGCTGGTTTAATATTAGGAAAACTATTAGTATAATTGACCATATTAATAATCAAATTAATAAAAACCATATGATCATCTCAATAGATGCAGAAAAGGCATTTGATAAAATCCAACATCCATTCCTACTAAAAACGCTTGAGAGTATAGGAATAAATGGACTATTCCTTAAAATAATAAGGAGCATATATTTAAAACCTTCAGTAAACATCATATGTAATGGTGATAAACTAGAACCTTTCCCTGTAAGATCAGGAGTGAAACAAGGTTGCCCACTATCACCATTACTATTCAATATAGTACTAGAAACTCTAGCCTTGGCAATAAGAGCCGAGAAAGAGATCCAAGGAATTAGAGTAGGAAATGAAGAAATCAAATTGTCACTTTTCGCAGATGACATGATGGTATACTTAGAGTACCCCAAAGACTCTGCTAAAAAGCTATTAGAAATAATTCAGAATTTTAGCAAAGTCGCAGGATACAAAATAAATCCACATAAATCCTCAGGATTTTTATACATTACCAACACAATCCAACAGCAAGAGATACAAAGAGAAATTCCATTCAAAATAACAGTCAATAGTATCAAATATTTGGGAATATATCTACCAAAGGAGAGTCAGGAATTATATGAGCAAAATTACAAAACACTTGCCACAAAAATAAAGTCAGATTTAAATAATTGGAAAGACATTCAATGTTCTTGGATAGGCCGAGCGAATATAATAAAGATGACAATACTCCCCAAACTAATCTATTTATTTAGTGCTATACCAATCAGACTCCCAAGAAACTATTTTAATGACCTAGAAAAAATAACAACAAAATTCATATGGAAGAATAAAAGGTCGAGAATTGCAAGGGAACTAATGAAAAAAAAGTCAGAGGAAGGTGGTCTAAGTGTACCTGATTTAAAGCTATATTATAAAGCAACAGTCACCAAAACCATTTGGTATTGGCTAAGAAATAGACTAGTTGATCAGTGGCATAGGTTAGGTTCACAGGACAAGATAGTGAATAAAAATAGCAATCTAATCTTTGACAAACCCAAAGATCCCAAATTTTGGGATAAGAATTCATTATTTGACAAAAACTGCTGGGAAAACTGGAAATTAGTATGGCAGAAACTAGGCATGGACCCACATTTAACACCACATACTAAGATTAGATCAAAATGGGTCCAAGATTTAGGCATAAAGAATGAAATCATAAATAAATTGGAGGAACAAGGGATGGTTTACCTCTCAGACTTGTGGAGGAGGAAGGAGTTTGTGTCCAAGGGAGAACTAGAGACTATTATTGATCACAAAATAGAACATTTTGATTACACCAAATTAAAAAGTTTCTGCACAAACAAAACTAATGCAAACAAGATTAGAAGGGAAGTAACAAATTGGGAAAAAATTTTTACAGTTAAAGGTTCTGATAAAGGCCTCATCTCCAAAATATACAGAGAATTGACTTTAATTTATAAGAAATCAAGCCATTCTCCAATTGATAAATGGTCAAAGGATATGAACAGACAATTTTCAGATGATGAAATTAAAACGATTTCCACTCATATGAAAGTGTTCCAAATCACTATTGATCAGAGAAATGCAAATTAAGACAACTCTGAGGTATCATTACATACCTGTCAGATTGGCTAAGATGACAGGAACAAATAACGATGAATGTTGGAGGGGCTGTGGGAAAACTGGGACACTGATGCATTGTTGGTGGAGTTGTGAAAGAATCCAACCATTCTGGAGAGCAATCTGGAATTATGCCCAAAAAGTTATCAAAATGTGCATACCCTTTGACCCAGCCATACTACTACTGGGCTTATACCCCAAGGAACTACTAGAGAAGGGAAAGGGTCCTGTATGTGCCAAAATGTTTGTGGCAGCCCTTTTCATAGTGGCTAGAAGCTGGAAGATGAATGGATGTCCATCAATTGGAGAATGGTTGGGTAAACTATGGTATATGAATGTTATGGAATATTATTGTTCTATAAGAAATGACCAACAGGAGAAATACAGAGAGGCTTGGAGAGACTTACATCAACTGATGCTGAGTGAAACGAGCAGAACCAGAAGATCATTATACACTTCAACAATGATAATGTACGAGGATGTATGCTGATGGAAGTGGATTTCTTCAACATAGAGAAGAGCTAATCCAATTCCAATTGATTAATGATGGACAGAACCAGCTACATCCAGAAAAGGAACACTGGGAAATGAATGTAAACTGTTATTTTTACCTTCTGAATCCAATTCTTCATGTGCAACAAAAAATTCGGTTCTACACACATATATTGTATCTAAATTATACTGTAATATATTTAACATATATAAGACTGCTTGCCATCTGGGAGAGGGGGTTGGGGGAGGAAGGGAAAAAATCTGAATAGAAGTAAGTGCAAGGGATAATGTTGTAAAAAATTACCCATGCATATGTACTGTCAAAAAATGTTATAATTATAAAATAAAATAAAAAATTAAAAAAAAAAAAAAAAGAAACTTTTGAAACAAAGTCAGAGTTGTCAAACATAATTAAAGCTGACAATATTCTCACATGTGGCCTACAATTGATTAAAATGTATTTGGGAAATACTTAGAAAAATAAGTAAAAATGCAAACCAATATAGGAAACATTAATGTGCATTTTTCTAATCCAATATGGTGTCTTAGGGATCTTTTATAGATGGATTAATGGTCCTGATTCTATTTGGGTTTAACACCATTGCATTAAGCGAATATGTTACTACAATTCTTTAGGACTAAAGACATGTGCAACTTTAATTCTGTATTAGTCCCTTTCCAGAGTAAATAAGGCAGCATAAGTCTGATTTAAGACTGATGGTGAAGCACATTTTTGTTTTCAGTTATTGGCAAAACTGTTTTAACAAGGCTGAGAAGAAAAGAATGGAATGTTAACTTATAAGGAAATAAAAGGAAACTAGAATCTTATTAAAGAAAAAAATATTATTGTAGGGAATTTACATGCAATGTTCCACAGAGTACAGAAATACAAATTTGATTTCCAGGGAAAGAATCAAATGTGTCTCCAGCTTTGCAGAGAATATCATTAAATAATACACACACACACACACACACACACACACACACACACACACACACATTATCATAAAATATAGATATTTAAGTTCCAAACATCCCTAGTAAGCATGCCTTAATTATGTTTCTTTTGCTTTGCATTGCCAGGGCGTTTTTATGTATATCCTGTTTCTACTTTGACTTGTAATTGTTCTCCTCCCTTTTGAGGTATATGAAGTTTGCTTGTCCATTTAGACTATAAATTATTTGAATTTAATAGACATATTTTGCTTCATTACTTTCCTTCATTATTATTAATTATTATCAGGAAACAGTGAATAGAAAGCTAGCCTTGGTGTGAGAAATAACTGAATTCATGGCCTGTGAAATAACTTTGTCTACTAAGCCCCTCAATTCATGAGGGTAACTGTCTCAGCCAGTAAGTATCAGAATAGATGCTATTGGAAGAGAAAATTTCCACATGAGTTCCTCACATTTAGAAATCACGGGCCCAAGATCGCCCATAACATTCTCCAAAAGGATTCAGTGTTATGCACATACTAAACAATCAATGGGTAGCTAACTGGTACAGTGGATAGAGCACTAGTCCTCAATTCAGGAAAATTCATCTCTCTGAACTGAAAACTAACTTTAGATACTAACTAGCTATGTGACCCAAGTTAAGTCACTTAGTCCTGGCAAAAAAAGGATAAATCACTTCAATATCTTTGCCAAGAAAACCCCAAATGGGATAACAAAGACTCAGACACAACTAGAACAATAATAACAACAAAGACAATCAATAATTCCTCTTGAATAAATAAAAGACAAATTGACAACTGCTTTTGACCATTACTTATAAATGTCTGGTTTGTTGTTTCTAAATCAAAATGTGAAGTGAAAGTCATTTGACTAAATACCCTTATTTGACTTCATTTAGTGAAATTTAAGATTGTATTATAATCCTCTGTTCCTTCCTCCCTTATTCCTTTCTTCCCTTCATATAGGGAACCATATACATACATGTAGGTGTTTTGCCCAAAGGCATATAAATTTCTTATTATAAAAGATTTGATAAAGCTCATCAAGAATCAAATGGAGCTGCTAAACTATACCTAAACCCAAATTACTCTGACTACCACTAATTTTCTAATAAAGAGTCTCAACCCAAGCCTCATTTGGTCATGGTTTGAGTTTTGTTGATCCAGAGTGAGTATAAATAACAATTGTTTCTGTTCTGATCAGAAACTCTGAGATTGATTTTAAGAGATCATTTTTGGGCTTCATTTTTTACCTAGTCTTAATCACTGAATGAGTGTTGACTCAAACAAATTGAGACTTGGGAAAGACTTTAGGTATTAAAGACTATTATATCTCCCTGCTTCCCAAGTCATCTCTACTCATCTTGAGCTACGTCTTGCCACTAGATCCAGATTAATTCCAAAGGAGAAAGTGAGCCTGGAGACTTTGCAGTCCTGATTCATTTAAATTCAATTTACTTGCAAATCAACACATTCCCTTCCTTAATTTATTGGTCCTCATAGAAAATAAAGGACAAAAAACAACAATAGTTCCTTTAAGGGATCTCCAAGGAGCAAATAAGTCTCTTCCACATTTAGCTCAGGTTTATAGCACCAGCCAGAAAGAGGAATCATCTTAATTGACATTTTAAAACACTTTTGACATGATTCTTCAAGATTTTCAAAGAAGTATGTATCTACTAGAGAACTCTGTAGAGATACATGAATGCATTCCTTAATTCATCAAGAATTTATTGAGTACCTTACTTTATATGTGAAGTATAGAATTATATTGGGTCCTGAGGTGATATATAAAAATCAAAAGGTATATTCTCTGATCTACAGTCTAGTTGGAAATAAAATAATTAAGGAATAGCACTAAGCAGTATTAGTGAATTTTAAAGCATGTAATATTAGCAGTGAGAAGAACTTCAGGAAAGGCAAGCTCAGCATGGTCTAGTATCATCAAGGTGACAATACAAGAGAGATATTTTCTCGAAATTGAAGTCTGAGCAAGTCTGAGGTAGATTGAGGGAGGAAGAAAGGCATCTCCTATTTCTATTCTGTAGATTCACATACCAATTCTGTTTCATACTGCCTGTGTAGGATTCAGTAAATTATTTAATCTTTATGAAGTTCAGATTCTTCTTTTGGAAAGTAAAGAGGTTAGATTAGATTACCTATGTCCATTCCATTCTCAAGATTATATTAGATAAAGAACATTTCACAGGTGAAACTTTTTCTTTCTAAGATATTTTTAAGATAAATTTAAAAATATATTTTAATATAATTCAATCAAGAAAAGTTGTCCATGGTAGGTCCTTTTTGTCTCTTACTTATTTGTTTGTTTGTTTGTTTATATAAAGCTCATACCCCTAACTTCTGGGCTTGCATGGATGAGGTTTATTTCTTAGGTCTCCTAAAAACTTACTTTCTCTGACTCATTTGTCAAAAAAAATTCCCTGATAAACTGAGAATTTGCCCAAAGAATTATTAAATTATTGATACCCTTTGACACAGTAATACCACTACTTGGTCTATTTTCATAGTTACTTAGATTAAAAGGAAATGAACTTATTATATATTCTGAAATGTTTATCACAGCTCTCTTTGTTGTCATAAGGAACGAGAAATTACAGAGATGCCCATCTATTGAAGAATGGCTGAATAAGTTGTAGTATATGGTTGTGATGGAATAATAATGTGCTATAAGAAATAATGGGCTCAGTGATTTTTATAAAACATGAAAGAATTGCATAAAATAATGAAGAAATTAATAGAACCAAAAGAACATTGTATAGAGTAATAGCAAAATTATTTTTAAAACATTTTTGAACAAGTTATTTTGACTATTATAAATTCCCAAATCAATTACAAAGGACATAGGAAAAAAGACTCTGCATCCAGATAAAGAATTGATAAATAGACTCTTCTGGGGGCAGAGCCACGATGGTAGAGACAACATATGTTTCTCTCTGACCTTCTCTATAACTCTCACAATAATTATGAAAGCCAGCCTCTGAGTTAGCTCTGAACCCACAAATATTGGGAGTGCAACAAATTATCAGCAGAAGATAATTTCAAAGATCACCAGAAAAGGTCTGTTTCAATTGGAAACAAGAGGGAGACAGCCTAACACAAACAGCTGACCACAAATATCAGCCCAGATAGGACAGACTCCCGAGGTGTTGCTGACTCTGTGTGGCAAAGAATCTATGGGGAGGAATCCATAGGAATCTACAGCAATGTTGGCCTCTCTGCCCTGATTGTAAGCCAGTAGACTAGCAGAGAAGTTATAAAGCATCTAACACAAAAACAAAAGATCAATAGTGAATCCTAAAATGCCAGAATCTCACAGGACCTGACCATGCCCATCCAGCACCAGGAGTAAATCAGTACTGACCCAGCACAGCTGCCACCACTTGGAAAACCTCCCCTATCCTAAAAGCAGACCTTAACTTAAAAAATAATGAGTAAAAACATAAAGAGGACTCTCTAACTATTGATAGCTTTTATGGCAAAAGAGAAGAATAAATTTCAAACCTTGAGGAGACTAAAGGCAGATTGTCTCCAGATAAAGGCACAAAAGGTGATATATTTATTCCCATCACATAAGGCTTTCCTAGAAGAAATTTTAAAAGGGTCTTAAAGGAGAACTTGAAGAAAAATGGGGAAAGAAAATGAAAAATTTGCAAGAGAGTCTGGAAAAGATAACACAGAAACTATCTGAAGAAAATTCACCACAAAATAGACTTAGTGAAATTGAAAAAACATATAACTCATTAAAAGATAAATTTCATAAAATGGAAAAAGAAAGCAACTCCAAGAAAAACAGAATATGTGAAACAGAAAAGAAAATAACTCCTTAAAAACAGAATTTGTGAAATGGAAAAAGAAAATAACTCCTTAAAAAACATAATTTGTGAAATGGAAAAAAATTCCATAGAACAAAACAACTTATTTAAAAATTCAATTGGACAAATATAAAAAGAAGTTTAAAAAAAGTTAAGAAAGAAAATAACTCACTAAAATTCAGAATTGAACAAATGGAAATTAATGACTCAATGAGACAACAAGAATCAATCAAGCAAAACCAAAAAATGAAAAAATAGGAAAAAAAATGTAAAATACCTAATTGGGAAAACAACCATCTCAGAAAATAGATGTAGGAGAAACAATCTAAGGATCATTGGATTCTCTAAAATACATAATGAAAAAAAAAAAAAAGCATAGACACTATCTTTCAGGAAATCATCAAAGAGAACTGCCTGGATATCATAGAAACAGAAGGTAAAATGACCATTGAAAGAATTCACCGAACACCTCCTGAAAGACATGCCAAAATTAAAACCATAAGGAATATCATACCTAAATTTGAGAACTATGGGACCAAGGAAAAATATTATAAGCAGCCAGAAAGAAACAATTCAAATACCAAGGAGCAATAATAAGGATTACTCAAGACCTAGCAACTTCCACTTTAAAGGATTGAGGGACCTGGAATCTGATGTTCCAAAATGCAAAGGAACTTGGAATGCAGCCAAAAATGCATGACTCTGCTAAACTGAGCATTTTCTTTCAGGGATGAAGATAGACATTCAATGAAACTGGTGAATTCCATTTATTTTTGACAAAAAGACCAGAGCTAAACAACAACAAAAAAATAAATAAATAAAAAATAAAAAAACCTCCAAATATAGAACTCAAGAGGATATAAAAAAGTAAAAAGAAAAAAAAAAAAAAAAACCTCTTGAGAACTCTATTTTTGTTATGGGTATATATTGAGAGTACATGTATAATCTGATTTTACTGTTATAATATAAAAAGAAACTACAGAAAGGGGATTATAACAGAAAAAAGAGGGGAAAGTGGAAGTAAAATAAAGGAAATAACATCTCAGGAAGAGGCAAAAAAACCATTATAATTGAGGGAAATAAAGGAGAGTGTGTGACTCTTACTCTCATCAGATTTGGCAGAAAGAAAGAATATTAAATATATTTGGTTTCACCAAAAAACATCGCTCATCTTATAGAAAAGTGGGAGGGGAAAGGGGAAAAGGGAAGGGGTAAGCTAAATAAAAAAGAGAAATAGTAGAGGCAATGTGTAAGAAAAGGGGAGGCTCTCTAAAGGGGAAGGACTGCTTGAGACAAGTAGTGCTCATAAGTAAGATATTGTAGAGGAGGGAAAAGGGAAAAGGAAAGAGAAAAGTATAATTTGAGGTTAAAAAGATGGCAGGAAATACAGAATTGGTCATTTTAACTGTAAATGTGAATGGGGTGAACTTTCCCATAAAACTTAAGCAGATAGCAGACTGGATTAAAAGTCAGAATCTTACAATATGTTGTTTACAAGAAATATGTTTAAAGGAGAGTGATATATACAGAGTAAAGGTAAAAAGCTGGAGCAGAACCTATTATGCTTCAGGTGAAGTAAAAAAAAAAAAAAAAAAAAAAAAAAAAAAAAAAGCAGGATAGCCATCCTTATCTCAGAACAAGCAAAAGCAAAAACTGAACTAATTAAAAGAGATAAGGGAGGAAACTATATCTTACTAAAGGGTACCATAGATAATGGGTATGGTACCATAGATAATGAAGCAACATCAATATTAAACTTATATGTACCAAGTGGTGTAGCATCTAAATTCCTAAACAAGTTAAGAGAGTTGCAAGAAGAAACAGACGGCAAAACTATAATAATGGGAGATTTCAACCTTGCTCTCTCAGAACTACATAAATCAAACCACAAAATAAATAAGAAAGAAGTTAAGGAAGTAAATGGAATACTAGTGAAACTAGATATGATAGCTCTTTGGAGAAAATTGAATGGAGGACAGAAAGGAGTACACTTTCTTCTCGGCAGTTCATGGAACCTATGGAAAAACTGACCATATATTAGGAAATAAAAACATCAAAATCAAATGCAGAAAGGCAGAAATAGCAAACACATTTTTCTTGGATCATAATGTAATAAAAATAACATTCTAAAATAAGCCAGGGGAAAATAGACCAAAAAGAAATTGGAAACTAAATAATCTCATCCTAAAGAATGAAACAGTGAAACAGCAAATCATAGACACAATCAATAATTTCATCCAAGAGAATGACAATGACACAACATACCAAAATTTGTTGAATGCAGCCAAAGCAGAAATAAGGGGAAATTTTATATCTCTAGAGGTTTACTTGTATAAAATATAAAAAAAATCAATAAATTGGACTTGCAACTGAAAAAGCTACAAAAAGAAAAAATTAAAAGCCCCCAATCAAATATCAAACTTGAAATTTTAAAAATAAAAGAAGAGGTCAATAAAATTGAAACTAAAAAATCTATTGAATTAATAAATAAAACTGAGTTGTTTTTTATGAAAAAAACTAAATAGATAAACTTTTAGCTAATTTTATTAGATAAAGGAAAGAGTAAAATGAAATTGTTAGTCTCAAAAATAAAAAAGGTATACTATCCACCAATGAAGAGAAAACTAGAGCAATTATCAAGAGTTACTTTGCCCAACTTTATGCCAACAAATTTGGCAACCTAAGTTAAATAGAGGAATACCTATAAAAATATAGATTGCCCAGATTAACAGAAGAGGAAATAAATTACTTAAATAATCCCATTTTAGAAAAAGAAATAGAACAAGCTATTATTCAACACCCGAAATAAAAATCCCCAGGACCAGATGGATTTACATGTGAATTCTACCAAACATTTAAAGAACAATTAACTCTAATACTATGTAAACTATTTGAAAAACTAGGGAATGAAGGACTCCTATCAAATTCCTTTTATGACACAGACATGGTACTGATACCTAAACCAGGTAGGATGAAAACAGAGAAAGAAAATTATAGACCAATCTCCCTAATGAATGTTGATGCAAAAATCTCAAATAAAATATTACCAAAGAGATTACAGATAATCATCCCCTGGATAATATACCACAACCAAGTAAGATTTAATACCAGGAATGCAGAGCTGGTTCAATATTAGGAAAACTATTATCATAATTGACTATATCAATAACCAAATTAACAAAAACCTTATGATTATCTCAATAGATGCAGAAAAAGCATTTGATAAAATCCAACACCCATTCCTATTAAAAACACTAGAGTATAGGAATGCATGGACTTTTCCTTAAAATAGTAAAATCTACTTAAAAATGTCAGTAAGCATCATATGTAATGGGGATAAACTAGAACTATTCCCAATAAGATCAGGGGTGAAACAAGGTTGCCCACTATCACCATTGCTATTCAATATTGTATTAGAAATGTTAGCCTTGGCAATAAGAGAAGAAAAAGAGATTAAAGGAATTAGAATAGGTAATGAGGAAATCAAATTGTCATTCTTTGCAGATGATATGATGGTATACTTAGAAAATTCCAGAGAATCAACTAAAAAGGTATTGGAAATAATCCACAACTTTAGCAAAGTTGCAGGATACAAAATAAATCCACATAATTCATTAGCATTCTTATACATCACTAACAAAACACAACTGCAAGAGATACAAAGAGAAATTCCATTTAAAATAACTGTTGATAACATCCATTCCTAATAAAAACACTTGAGAATATAGCAACAAATTGACTTTTCCTTAAAATAGGAGCATCTATTTAAAACCATCAATAAGCATCATATGCAATGGGGATAAATTGCAACCATTTCCAGTAAGATCAGGAGTGAAACAAGGTTGCCCACTATCACCATTACTATTCAATATTGTATTAGAAATGCTAGCTTTGGCAATAAGAGTTGAGAAAGAAATTAAAGGGATTACAGTAGGTAATGAGGAAACCAAATTATCACTCTTTGCTGATGATATGATGGTATATTTAGAGAACCCCAGAGATTCTACTAAAAAGCCATTAGAAATAATCCACACCTTTAGCAAAGTTGCAGGATACAAAATAAACCCATATAAGTCATCAGCATTCTTATATATCACTAACAAAATCCAACAGTTAGAGTTACAAAGAGAAATTCCATTTAAAGTAACTACCAAGAGTATAAAGTATTTAGGGATCTATCTGCCAAAGAAAAATCAGAAACTATATAAGCAAAACTACAAAACACTTTCCACACAAATATATCACTAACAAAATCCAACAGTTAGAGTTACAAAGAGAAATTCCATTTAAAGTAACTACCAAGAGTATAAAGTATTTAGGGATCTATCTGCCAAAGAAAAATCAGAAACTATATGAGCAAAACTACAAAACACTTTCCACACAAATATATCACTAACAAAATCCAACAGTTAGAGTTACAAAGAGAAATTCCATTTAAAGTAACTACCAAGAGTATAAAATATTTAGGGATCTATCTGCCAAAGGAAAATCAGAAACTATATGAGCAAAATTACAAAACACTTTCCACACAAATAAAGTCAGATCTAACCAATTGGAAAAATATTAAATGCTCTTGAATAGGGCCAGCAAATATAATAAAGATGACAAAACTACCTAAACTAATCTATTTCTTTAGCGCTATACCAATCAGACTCCCAAAAAAACTATTTTAATGACCTAGAAAAAATAATAACAAAGTTCATATGGAAAAACAAAAGGTCAAGAATTTCAAGAATTAAGGTGGTCTAGCTGTACCAGATCTAAAATCATATTATAAAGCAGTGGTTACCAAAACCATTTGGTATTGGCTAAGAAATAGACTAGTTGATCAGTGGAATAGGTTAGGTTCAAAGGACAAAACAGTCAATATTTAATAATCTAGTTTTTGACAAATCCAAAGACCCCAGATTTTGGGATAAGAACTCACTTTTTGACAAAAATTGCTGGGAAAATTGGAAATTAGTATGGCAGAAATTAGGCATTGATCCACACTTAACACTGTACACCAAGATAAGGCCAAAATGGTTCACGACCTAGACATAAAGAATGAAATTATAAATAAATTAGAAGAACATAGGATACTTTACCTCTCAGACCTGTGGAAGGGGAAGGAATTTATGGCCAAAGAAGAACTACAGATCATTATTGATCACAAAATAGAAAATGTTGATTATATCAAATTGAAAAGTTTTTGTACAAACAAAGCTAATGCAGACAACATTAGAAGGGGAACAATAAACTGGGAAAACATTTTTATAGTCAAAAATTCTGATAAAGGCCTCATTTCCAAAATATATAGAGAACTGACTATAATTTATAAGAAATCAAGCCATTCTCCAATTGAATTGATAAATGGTCAAAGGGCATGAACAGACAATTCTCAGATGAAGAAATTGAAACTATTTATAGTCATATGAAAAGATGTTCCAAGTCATTATTAATCAGAGAAATGCAAATTAAGACAACTTTGAGATACCACTACACACCTGTCAGATTGACTAGAATGACAGGAAACATAATGCGGAATGTTGGAGGGGATGTGGGAAAACTGGGACACTGATACTTTGTTGATGCAATTGTGAATACAATCAGCCATTCTGGAGAATGATTTGGAACTATGCTCAAAAAGTTATCAAACTGTGCATACCCTTTGATCCAGCAGTGTTTCTACTGGGATTATATTCCAAAGAGATCTTAAAGAAGGGAAAAGGACCTGTATGTGCAAGAATGTTTGTGGCAGCCCTCTTTGTAGTGGCAAGAAACTGGAAACTAAGTGGATGCCCATCAATTGGAGAATGGCTGAATAAACTATGGTATATTAATGCTATGGAATGCTATTGTTCTGTAAAAAACAATCAGCAGGATGATTTTAGAGAGGCTTGAAGAGACCTACATGAACTGATGCTAAATGAAATGAGTAGAGCCAAGAGATCATTATACATGGCAACAACAAGACTAAACAACGACCAATTCTGATGAAAGTTGCTCTCTTCAGTATTGAGATGATTCAAACCAGTTCCACTTGTGCAGTGACGAAGAGAGCCATCTATACCCAGAGAGAGAATCATGGGAATAGAGTGTGGAACACAACATAGAATTCTCACTCTTTCTATTGTTATTTGCTTGCATTGTGTTTTCTTTCTTAGTTTTTCTTTTTCTTCCTTATTGATCTGACTTTTCTTGACAAGATAACTGTATAAATATGTAAATATATATATATATATATATATGATCTAACATGTATTTCAACATATTTAACATATATTGGACTACCTGCCAGGTAGGGGAGGGGGGGAAGAAGGAGAAAATTTGCAACAAAAGGTTATATAAGTGTCAATGTTGGAAAAATTACCCATGCATATGCTTTGTAATTAAAAAGCTTCAATAAATAAATAAATAACTGATCAAGCATGCAAAGAAACAAATAAATAAATAAAAGAATTAATAAGTTCAAGTCCATATAGAACAGTTCTACACATACATACACACACATACACACACATGTATGTGTGTATGTATGTATAAAACTTTATGTGTGTGTGTATAAAACTGCATCTAATGTAGCCATTTCTAAAATGGGGGAGGGGGAAAGGAAAAGGAAAGAAAAAAATTACAATACAATTTGTTGTTTATGTGAAAGAAATAGCAAGTTCTACATAGTACATTTGTTATTTCATGTGCAATAATCTTTTTGATTGTACTATTTCATATAAATGATTTTATTTCATATATTAAAGCTAAAAAATTTAAAGAATAGATAATATGGCAAATAAAAGTGCAAACCTTGAAGTTCTGAAGGAACAGCAGCTGTTTGTGTGAAAAGTCAAGTATTGCAAGAATTCAAGCACTGCAATTAAAGTAGATTAATCACTCTTGGGAACTAAGGAAAGAGACTGGAAAGGAAAAACAAAGCCACAAAGGAGCAAACTATTTCTACTAAGGAACTTAAATAATTATCAGAAAAAAGAGAATCTTCAAATTGACCTGGCATCCAGAGAATTCTTCTTGACATCCAAACTTGAGTGGAGACTCATTTTGGAAGACCAAGAAGAAATTCCTTGAGAAATAGTTACAGAAGCTATAAAATATTTGGGAGAGGATCTATGAAGATTTACCAAGGGATCATAACACCATTTTCAGAAATAAAAATAGACAAATAATTATAGAAACATTAATTGATTAAGTCAATATAATCAAAAGGAAATGATCTAAAAATTAACGTACTTATTCATCATAGTACCAGTCAATCACCTAAGAGACAATTTTATAAAACTAGAACATATTAATAATAAGTATTTATAAGGAGTGAACAAAAGGTCAAGAATTTTCAAAATTAATGAGAAATATCAGCATCAGATCTCAAATTATAATAATTAAAGTAGAAATGAAAGAAACAGATAGAGACAGAGACAGAGACAAAGATTTATATAGTGGAAGAGATTAGCACTAATTGATCTCTCTCTCTCTGTAGGCATATAATCTATAGAAGCAAACAAATACTGCATTGGATAAACCCAAAGACTCTGGTAAGGGAATGGACTTACAATTTGACAATTTGACAAAACTACTAGGAAAATTGGAAAGAAGTTTAATAAAAATTAGCATTTGACCAACACCTCACATAGTATACTAAAATAATCTCCAAATAGATATATGACCAAGATATATAGAAGTACACATCATGAACAAATTAAAGGAATAAAGAAGTTGTCTTTCAGGTCTATAAATTGGGTGAGAAATCATGACTAAAAAGTAGAATAATGCCCAGAAATTTACCCTACTACTCATAACCTTTGAGTCAGCTATACCACCAGTAGTTCCATTCCTCAAAGAATAATTAAAAGAAAAGAAGGGGAAAAGTACAATTACCAAAATCTTCATAAAGAAGGAAATTTAGCAAAAAGCCTTGAGCACAAACAGATACCAACTTGGGAAATATTAATAACAGAAGGAAAAATGACTTCCAGAAAATTAAAGTGAATCCTATACATTTCTGAATAAATATTGCAAGACAAGGGGAAAATAATCAATACATAATGAGGCAGAGGACCCTGTGGATTTCCAAGAAATCATGGAGCCATAGCAAGATGTTTTCAAATGATTCAAAAGAGAATAAAAGCCATATAGCAAAATGTTTATCCTATACTGCAAAAAGAATTAGCAAATTAGAAAAACTTGCAGTCATAAGAAAAAGTGACTGGTTAAAATTAAAATACACAAATAAAGGACAATTTGGAAGAAGGGAAGAAAAAATGTAATAGTTGAAAAACAGTCTATGATTTCTATACAAGCAAAACAAACTGATCTCAAAGAAACAATTAATAGAGACAAATTAAGGATAATAGACCTCCAGAAAAACAAGAGAAGTCAAAAAACTTGAACAACATAGTACAAAAATTAATACAAGAAAACTAAAGAAATTCTAAACACAGAAAGAATCTATAACTCTCTTGGTGAACAAGGGAAGAGGGGGAAATATATGCTGCAAACTCCAAGACATATATTTATTTATTTATATTTATATTTATTTTACATTTCCAATGCAAACAATAAATTCTGCAACTGATAGGAGAATAACTTCCTATTGTAAGTAAAGGGTATTAGAGTAATACAAGTACATTCAGAAAATGCAGAAGGGAATGAAGCAATGTGTACTGGATAGCAAGGGAGTTCAAGATACAATCAAAGTGAAGAATTGCAAACCTGAACTTAATCACCCAGCAAACAGAAACATTCCATAAAAGAGAAGTACTTGGGAAGTTCCTCTCAATTCCCAAGCATTACAAGTTTAAGTAAATATTATCTACACAGCAAACAAACAGAAAAAGTAAACATACAACAAAGAAGGAAAGAACTGGTAAAAAAAAAAATATATATATATATATATATATATATATATATATATATATATATATATATATATATATCACCACAAATGAAAAAAAAGTCTAGAAAGAGAAAATACCCATGAAGAACAGCAACAAAATAATAAAAAGAGAGATTACTTTCTAAAAGTGTACAAGGATTTAAGAGTGAAAGTGGAATTTCAAATGAAGTAAAGGAAAGAAACAGACCTGAGGCACCAGAGTAGTTTTGTGTGGGGGGAGGGAAGACTAAACTATCTGAAGGCAAGGTCATATAAATTAGAAGGAAAAAACATGATAGAGGACCATATATTATATGCATTAATTGCATAAATAATAAGGAATAAAGGGGAGATTATTCTTGTAGTCTCTCAGGAAGAAGAGGAGCTACAAGAGAATAGGTGAAAGAGCGAAGGAAAAAATTGAAATTGGCTGAGAGGAACAAAAGAAGAAATCTCAATTCAGAGACCAGAAAGGGTCCCATTGAAGAATTCCTCTGAGGGAAAGAGATATTCTACAAAAGGAGAAAACATTAAATGCTTTTAAAAAGTCATTATCTCTGAGAGTGTTATGCCTCGATAGAAGCATTCTTCCTCGGGAGAAAAAAAAAATAGAATTCCTTGGGGCAGCTGACATTTAGAGTAAAGAAAAGACTTGGCTTCAGAGAAGTTATTTCACTGCAAGTGGGGGGGAGGGGAATAATCAGAAGTACTAGGAATATTTCTATATAGATTTAGATACATAGGAAGAAAGAAAGAAAGAAAGAAAGAAAGAAAGAAAGAAAGAAAGAAAGAAAGAAAGAAAGAAAGAAAGAAAGAAAGAAAGAAAGAAAGAAAGAAAGAAAGAAAGAAAGAAAGAAAGAAAGAAAGAAAGAAAGAAAGAAAGAAAGAAAGAAAGAAAGAAAGAAAGAAAGAAAGAAAGGAAGGAAGGAAGGAAGGAAGGAAGGAAGGAAGGAAGGAAGGAAGGAAGGAAGGAAGGAAGGAAGGAAGGAAGGAAGGAAGGAAGGAAGGAAGGAAAGAAGGAAGAAAAAAAGAAAGAAAGGTGGCAATACAATAATAGCAGGAAACTTAAATGTCCCTCTCTCATTTTTTAACAAATCAAACAGAAAGATACATAAAAGGGGAAAATATAAAATTGAGCAAAGCAAAGAGAAAGTAGAGCTTAAAAACAGACAGGAACTTCTAAATGAGACTAGCATTTATATATACATATATATATACACTAATATATCTAGACAGAAATATATTTTATATATCCATATATGTACATAAATAATGCATACATAAAAATAAACATATATACTTTTCTTACATACAACTTTTACAAAAATTGACCACTTCTTAAAACAGAGATATTGCAAATATAAAAATGCAGAGATTGTAAACATATCCTCTACAAAGCATAATGCATCAAAATTAGTAATAGGCTCGGAGACTACAAAAGAAAAACATACTTCCAAATGGAGAAACCAATGAAATACCAAATAATGAATAACTCAAAGAGCAAATCTAAGAAACAATTACAATTAATAATATGTGAAAGAAAATGACAATGATGAAACAAAAACAACAACATTTTTGTATGAAGATAAAAACCATTATCAGAGGGAAAATTATATTCTAACAAATTTTTGCATTAACAACATAAAAAAGAGAAAGTTATTGAATTGTCTCAAACACTTGTTTGATTCTAAGCAAATCACTTACCTTCTATCAGCCTCAATTTCATCCTGTGTAAAATGAGGATAATAACACCTACAACACATGCTTGTAATTAAGATAAAGTGAAATAATGAATGTAAAATACTTTGCAAACCTAAAAGTAATATATAAATATTAGCTATCACTATTACTATTATGGCCTCCTTCCACCTTATTTCCTACATCTAAATTATATTTAAGTCCTACCCTCTATCTCTTATTCTTCCCCTCACTTCCAGTCTCCAGGCTAACACACTCTTATTACTTGGAATTTTTCATCCTAAAATGGTCTTCCCAGCCCTCTTAATCTCTCTTTCAGTATATTCTTCATATCATTCTTAAGTTAATCTTGATGCACAGAAACAATTACACAATTCTGTTCAAAACTCTTCCATTGTTTCCTAATGCTTATTAAACAGAGTGAATATACCTTAGCCTGGCATTCAATAACCCCCCACAAGTATCTACCAAACATGCATTCCTACCACTGGACCTTTATTATAAGTTCCCTAAGCCATGCTTTTCCTTTATCTTACCTTATGACTTCCTATCCATCCTTCAACTGAACGCAAATTTCTCCATGAGACTTCTATTGTTCCATTAATTTTAAATGATATTTTGGACTTCAAACAGTAATTTGTTTATATTTTTCTATATGTTCATTATGATCATTTTTCTTCTCTGTGAATTTTGTTTTATATATACATATGCATATTTTTTGCTCTTTTAGATTATAATTTTTGAGGAACTATTGGATATTTAGAACAAAATATCCTGTTAATATATTAAACCCTACATGTTCAAAATAAACTTTTTTTACAAGTCACCTACAATTTCCTACAGAATCACCTAATTTCCTAATAATTTTATTTCTGCCAAGGGCACCATCATCTTGTAGTTATCCAGGTTTTAACCAAAGTTATCCTCAACTTCTCCTACTTCCTTATTTTTCATATCCAGAAGGCAATGATTTATTTTGTTACTGTTTATTACTATCCTAGCATCTAGCACAGTCTAGCCCATTAAACAAATGTTCATTAAAATGAAAATGAAGTTATGTATGAAAAACATATGTGTGTATATATATGAATATACCCACATGTGTATATACCTCCACATACTACATGTATGTGTGTGTATATATGTATGCATGTATATAGTCAGATAGTAGACTAGTGGATAGAGTCCCAGGCTTGGAGGCAAGAAGATCTAGACTCAAATCTGTTTTCAGACACTTGTTGTCTGTGTGACCCTGGGCAAGTTACTTAATCCCATTTCCCTCTGTTTCCTTATCTATAAAATGAGTGGGAGAAAGAAAAGCAAGCTACTTTAATATCTTGGCCTATGCCAAATGGGCTGACAAAGTTAGATATAACTAAAGCAAAGCAACTAAACAACAATAACAAGATGTATGCATGTATCTATGTATGAATATACAAATGTGTGTATATCTTGTGGATAGGTATACATATATAGCTATATATATCCTTTGAATAATATGAAATCCCCAAAATCTCATTACATATCTTTTTGGATCACTTATTATTTTTGTTGTTTATGGCTTTAGAACTGATTTTGCTTCAGATCATGGATCTCTGCTCACATAAAAGAAGTTGTAGGATTTCATTGCAAACTCCTAAGAGGAAATTGAAAACTCTTAACATTTCCAATTTTGTATTCAGTCCTATATAAAATACACCACCTGATTGTGGTCAGTGGTTGCATGCAGACTTTGTCATTTTGCTTACCAACCACACATTCTCATTGATCAATTACAAATTGGATTATTGTTAGTTTTAAAAGTGCCTGAACAGCAGAAAGTGGCTGTGGTGGCAGACCAAGAAGAGATGGATAGCAGAATAAACAGTGAAAGTGACAAGATTTGAGACTGAATTGATCACTGTCAGCGCCTTACTGGTCATCTGTCTGCCCTTTAGTGCCCAAACTAAACATCAGAATAATGTTTAGACAAACACATTTGATTTTTGAGGTAATGGGTATGTCAACTAAATGACAAACCTTAGAAAGGTCAAAGGGATATCCATTTTTCAGACTTTTTCAACCATTAATCGTTCATTTTGGTAACCATGCAGTTCTATGCTGGACAGGGAAAAAAAAACTTCAATGTAAGAGTGCATGCATGTGTATATTCTACATAATGTTCAAATACAGCTGCCTAGGAAGAGTATTGCCATCAATGCAGTCCCCAGAGGAAATGTCACTGTAAATGGATGCTTTCTTTTGATGGGAATGGACCATTACAATTTCTCCAGGAACAGAATTTCAGGATTGAAGGGTATGCAGCATCATTATTCATCCTGGAAAAATAATGAATTTACTCACATTGACAGAAATCATACTTCTGAAGACCTTACCCCTTCCCCCCCCAAAAAAAAAAAAACTAGAACACAGAGAAAATTAATTCATAATCAACAATTAACCTCAAGTTCAACTGTTGTTCCCACTGGAAAGTTACAAGTGCCCCAAATAATAATTTAGAATAACTAGACTTTTCCATAAAGCATCCTTGTTTTAATTGATTTTGTCATGTATTTTCTTTTAAAGGATTGTACATTAAATATAATTTAAATGGATAATTAGCAATGATGGGAACTGATTTGGGAGCATCAAAATTAATCTGGTTTTCTTGCCCATATAAACTATTTTTCATTTGTGCAAAAGGTTATAGCAAAAAAATCTCTCCTAAAATTGAATGTGGCATAGAAAGAATCTACAGGAACATGTCTTGATATCTTAGAAGTTATTAGGTGTTTATCACAATTTATCAATGAATCATGCAAAGTGCTGCATTTTTTTTTAAGAATTACATATTGAAAAGCACAGAGGAATTATTATACAAAGAAAATTTGCTATCTCTTTTCTTAAAAAACATATGCTTATTACTAATAATACAATCATTCAAGGAAAATAGAAAAATGAGAGAGAAGACAGATTTTAATGGACCCCTGTTTCCCTTAAAATATAATCTTGCTTTAACTTGTCTTTTTTTAATTGTTTTTAATAGTATGAATCATATGAAAATTGATTTCCTAATTTACTATCAAGTAATATCTACATTTGAATCTAGTTCTTTATGCAATTTTTGACAGATTGAATCCAAACTACAATAGCTAACAAAACAGAGACTTACTCCAAGATCTGGTTCCCCCCCCCAAAAAAAAAAACAGAATAAAACTATTAGATATAAATCTCATGATATAAAGGCTAGAGCTGCAAAGAAGGATCTATTCCAACCCACTTATCTGCTAGAAAATATTTAGTCCAACCCCTTTAAAGATGAGAGCGCTGAGCTCCAAAGAGGTTGTGATGGGTAGAAGTAGTAGAACCCTGATAGAAAATTATTCTGTGTCAGCAATGTTTCAACTAAGCTAAGATGAGTGTAGTATTCTGCTCCTCCAGGAGTTTAAAGTCTACTAAAGGAGATGTATACATTTGGGCAAATAAAAACATATGAATAAAATAAATATAAAATTAATTCCAGGGTCAGTGATCTACTGGAGAAACTATTTACACATAGTATTTAATTTTGGCTTGGGAGGGAACTGAGGTCTCCAGAAAATGGAAGTGAGTAGAGAAAACGTTCCAGTTAAGGGAAACAATTTTTGCAAAAAGCTTAGAAGAGGGAGATGAAATTTCATGGAAAAAAATGGCAAGTACATCACTTGGATAAAATATTGAAAATATCAGAGTGATATACTGGAATAGTAGATTAAAGTCAAATTTTGGAGGATTCTGAACAGAATTCAAATTTTATAATATGGGCAACAACACCTTTGAAGCAGGGGGAGCTGTGGTTTTATATGTGTTTTAGGAGATAAATTTGATAGTTTTATGGTATTTGTATTAGAGAGGGAGAGATTGGAGACCAGAAAATCAATTAGAAGTCTATAAAAATAGTGCAAATAAGGGTTGATGAGTGCCTGATGTAGGATAAAGATGCTAGATTTCGTGCAGATAAAATTGATAAGATTTGGCAGTGAATTGGATAAAGAAGATAACAAAATGTGAAGAATAGATGATGACAAAAAGACCATAAAATTGGATGTCTGGGAAAATGGTGGAGACATCTACAAAACTTTTTAAAAAATTAATAGGAAGGGAAAATTAAGAAAGAAAGATGCTGAGTTTTATTTTGAACATTTTGATTTTAAAATGCTTATAGGATATCCATTTAGAGAAGTCCAGCAAATAGTTGATAATAAAGGACTGGAGCTCAAGATATAGAGAAGGAATTAATATATAGACTTGGAAGTTATTAGCCTAGAAAGGATGTTTTAACTCAGAAAGAGAGAAAAGACTAAATGTCAATTGAATGAGTGATTGAATTAATATCTCAGAATGAATGAATGAGGAAGACAGACTCAATGAAGCAGATAGTGTTTACATTTAATATATGCCAGAATAAAAAGTACAGAAAATTCCTGTCAGTTTTAGAACACAGGAAAAATAATTTTAGGACAAATTGGTCACTAAAGATTCAATGAAAGAGGTGGAATTTAATATAGGCCTTTAAAGATGGGTAAAATTGACAGAGATTAAGTAGAGTAGAGAAAGCACAGAAACCCACTCACCTAATCCAAAAAAAAATTAACATACAATGTTGCCCTGACTGGATTGAAGGTACTATTTGAATAGTAACAAATTAGAATTTGAAGTCTAAATTTGGATGTCAGGCCTTCAACTTAAAACACAAGAATGGCAGCTACTGGCTCAAAGAGGCTGATAAAAATTTTGCCTGGATCTTTACAAATGTAATAAAGATTATCTAAATTGGAAAAAAAAAAAAAAGAATAGGGAAGAAGAAAACTACTTTCATCAATGCAGAAAGCTAAATTTCATAGAAATAGCTACAAGAAGAAAATATTAGAGACATTCAGAAAACCAAAAGAAAAAGTTTCCTAGAAATAATAAAATATAAAGCCACATTTATAGAAATTATGAAAGTATATGTAAAAAGCAGAATAACTGAGAAATTCTAATACAAGAAGCAAATATGTCTGAAATATGGTAGTCAATGACTGTGGCTTATATATTGGAAAGAGATAGCTAGATAGATTATTAGATAGAAAAACATACAGATATACAAATATGTGTATATATATTTATAGTGTTCAACAACCTCTATAAGTAAAAAAATATAATTAGAATAACATATTTAAAAGGTATTTTAATGTGAGGAAATCTAAGAAAACAAGATGGAGAATCAAGTTAATATTTTGGTGAAGATAAATTAAAACTGAAGGAGAACTGATCTAAAATATACATACAACAGTCTGCCTCAAAATATATATTTTTTATAAAGAGGAAATAACTATAGTTCTTTGTTGGTTTTCTGGAGGTCTTGGAGCAGCCTTCTTTTCAGTTAAGTAATCACCACAAGAATAGCCAGTGTTAAAGTCCAAATCCTTTATTATTTCCTTCACAATCTAGTTTCCTTGCCTGGGGCCTAGACTAGCTTTTTTAGAGAACTTCCTGAGTCTTGGTTTCAGTGGGGGGGAGCAGGAGGACAAGACAGCCACCACAAGACTGATGAAGATGGAAAGAATCTATCTCTCCTTAGTTCCAAGAGCTTGAGCTCCTGCCTCCAGTCCGCTTGTCTTCTCTGGTTCTGTCTCCGAGCCTCTCAGTCTCCCAGAAGAGCCACCAAGAGCCTGACCAAAGATGGAATGATTCTCATCCAGTTTTTGCTGGCTGTTATATACTCCATTATCATAGGTGTGGATCTTGTGGAACTATATTATGTACTAGATACATGTACTGAACTAAAGAACTATTAGTCATCATTATAAACTAGATAACCATTGTCTTATCAATTCCACTGACTTAATACCTTGTAAGAATCCTTGTTTTAAGTACAAGAGTTCTGGCCCATAACAAATAACTTTGGAATTTAAATCAGAATCCTGGCACAGCAGCAATGTTGTTGTTTGTCTTTCATTTTCTTTTTTTTATTAATTTAATTTATATTTTGTTACATTTCAAGTTGTCCCCTTCCCTCTCTCTCTCTCTCTCTACTCCAAATTAGAGATTTGAATGCATTGAAACATATGCATGTGTACATTTGAAAGGTATGTATGTATGTACTATGTTTGTATTTACACCCATATTATATCATTGCATATTGCTGTTGATCTTGAGGCCAAGGAGATAACATCTTCCTTCATAGGCCATGTATAAATTTCCCATTTTTTTTTGTTTTCTTTCTAATTATGCATTTTATTCCTCATATTGCTTAATTATCTCTTATTTATTCATAAATTCTCCTTTTCTTAAGCCTTGTGGGCAAAACTTTTTTATGATTTCTCCTTTTATGTTTGTTATATATCCATTTTGATTTTATTTTGGTAAACGAAGTTCACACTATTTATCAATATGGGTCCATTTATATGCATTCTACCACATTGCTTCCAAATTTTCCCAACACTTTTTACCAAGTAGTGAGCTTTTATCCCCAAAGTTTAAATCTTCACATTAGTCAAATAAAAGATTATTATAGTTGCTTACTAATGCATATTGTACATCTATTTTGTTCTACTGATCCAACTTTTTTTTCTATTTACTAGATAGTTTTGATAATTACTGCCTTATAATCAAATTTAAAACCTGAAATAGGTAAACCTCCTTTCCTTGTATTTTATTATTATTTCCTTTGATATTCTTGATCTTCTGTTCTTTCAAATGAATTTTGTTATTTTTTCTTTCTAGCTCAATAAAATAATTTGACAATTTATTTGGGATAGCAGTAAATAAAAAGATTAGGTAGAATTTTCATTTTTATTACATAGACTCTATACATCCATGAACAAGGAATATTCATCCAATATTTAAAATCTGACTATTGTTATAAAAAAGCATTTTCTCATTGTGTTCAGGAACTTCCTAAGTTTGTTTTGGTAGATATACTCCATGATATTTTATGCCATTCTTCATTTCCCAAAAGGATCAATGACATCATGGTGAGATATCTTTATTTGAGTGTGAATTGGATTTAATTGAGGCAGAGTTGCGCAAAGTCATCAACCTCTCTCTCTCTCTTCCAGAGTCTTCAAAGTCTAGTGGCAATACTAAAGCTAAAATGACTAGTGATGGTCTGAGATTCAGTATATGATCATGGCATCTTCAATGTCTGACAAAGCACTAAGTGCTCCACAGCATCTGCTACTGCCACTCCCATGGTCACTGGAATGAATTCTTATCATCCATCTATTGTAAGGAGAAATACCTCTGTTACTTTAGGCTTTGAGGCCTAATGGTTGCCCTCAAATTGATGTAGCCAATCTGCTGAGATGGTTTATGCAGGGGTTCTCAAACTACAGCCTGTGGGCCAGATGAGGCCTGCTAAGAACATTTTTGTGGACTGCCAGGTTATGGCAAATGGTCTGAGAGGTGGAGAGTGTGAAATTTTGTTTTTACTATAGTCTGGCTCTCCAACAGTCTGAGGAACAGTGAACTGGCCCCCTATTTTAAAAGTTTGAGGACCACTGGTTGAGGATCACGTCCACTGCACACCTATAGCTTTTTGGAGGAAATTTGAGTGCCAAGTGGATACCAAAGATGAATGTGAGACAATGAAATAAGTTCAGCAACCTTCACACCAGAGGTGCTAGTCATCCTTGAATACTCCATATACCCTAATATATAGTAATAATGGAGGTTTTCGATCATCTGCACATCTACTTGAGCAATTATTTTTCTCTTCCTAAATGAAAGAAGTTAATGATTTTTAATGATAATCTCTGTACTTCAAAAAGAGGAGGAACAAATAAGGGAAAGTTCTTTTCTAATTTCCACCAGCAAAGAGGAATGACTTAATAGAATAGGAATAATAAGAATCTTGCAGGAAAATATCCCTTCTATTTTGATTTGGTAGATCACAAGTAACAAGTTTCTGCCAGCAGACATAAAATTGCCAGTGCATTGTAGAGGGCCATAACTCTGAAAAGGTGTACTTGAATCAAGGACAGCAGGGTGCATATAGTTAAGCACCTACTCAGTGGGAGATAATGGTTCTTTAAACATATACTTAATGTGATATGGTGATGTTATGGCACATATCCAATGTGCTGTAGTGATATAATCAAACTGAAGTATTTAAGGGAGGCTCAGAAAGAGTCTCTCTCAGCCAGGGACACAGAGACTCCAGACTCCCTCTTTGACCAACCTCATGGTGGCTGTCCTGCCTTCATCACTTCTCCACTAAGACCAAGAACTCATATTGATTCTAAAGTACTCCAAAGAACTAGTCTGGACTTTACAATGCATGTCTTCTTAAGTCCCTAGAAACAATGTAGTAGGGAGTAAGGAATTAAGAAGTAACCCTCTCCTTTCTGTAGAAAATAGAAGAGTTTAAATCTTGTGAGACAAGTATAAAAGCACATTGAAGATCCATCCAGAACATTCAAGTCTTCCAGACCTCCTGATTTCTAATTTTATGTGTTTGTAATCCTTTCTCATTATTGAGATTTTGATTCTCTTCCCTCCTATAGGAATGCCAAGAGATCATCTCATTGGTCACAGTCTCTTAGTTTTTCTACATAGTTATCTATAGACAAGCAGTGGGAACTTTTCAGTCCATCAGCCAATACCAATCTGCAGTAATATGCTACATTAGAATTTTTGAGAGAAAGAAAGAAAAGAAAATTATAGTTTGCCATTCATGTTAGATTGTCAAAGAATTGAATTACAAAGAATTCAAGTAAAAGATAAGCAGGATATCATAGTCTAAACTCTATGGAAGAATTCCAAGAAGAATGAGAAATTCTCAAGTATGACATTTTTAAGACACAATAAGAAGCAATTCTGATGAAAAAAACAGAGAAAGGTTACTTACAGAGATCAGGATCAATACAAATAAAATTCATAAAATAACTTAGATTTTTGAGTCACATATAGAACATGGAAGTTAGGTTTATAATGGAATATAAATTCAAAAGCATAGCTTTCTCTTTAAAAAGTAATATTAAGAAAAGTAATATATAGTGTAAAACAACATTTGTAGAGAAAGCTAAGAATCAGAAATTATTTTTTAAACTAAGAAATAGACCAAAAATGAATAGGACTAGAACTCAGGTTCTTTGGGACAGTGATAATGGATGAATTTAAAAAGATAGTATCTTAAACCTAATTTGTTTTCTATTTTTTCTTTAAATGATGGTAATCTTTAGTAAAGACTGAACAAAAGTGATTAATAGAAACTCAAATCCAAATATGTATAGGAAGATGAAAAAAGAATATCTAGCTAATTTTTATGAGTTCACATTTTCAGGCTTAGAAAAACTATACCCTACAATACCAAAAGAATTATCAGTTGTTATTGCGTGTGACTTACATTTTATTTTTTATCTCATTGGAGTCTAATAGACATCGTAGTAATATCACAGAGTCAAAGTGTGATAGAATTTATTAATTTTACAGGCGTAGTTCCAAAATTAATTCTAGAATGGCTGAACCAATTTACAGCTGAACCAATTCATGTGGCAGTTTTCCCATAGCCACTATGACATTAATCATTTTCTTTCCTTGCCAATCCAATAGGTATAAAACAGAATCTCAAAGTTACTATAGATTACATTTCTCTAATTATTAATTGCTTAGAACATCTTTTCATTTGATAATTTTTTGGTTTTCTAGTTTCTTGCTCAATTCTTTTTGACTTGCTCTTTCTAACTTTTTGATGTGTTTAATGTTATAAATTTTCCCATAAGAACTGCTTTTGTGGTATCCTCAAAATTTTAACATGTTATCTCACTGTTGTCATATTCTTAAAAGAAGTTACCAATTTGTTTCTTTGATTTATTCCTTGTAATTCTTAATTCTCTAGAATCAATTACACAACAATTAATTTTAATAATTTCTTCAGTAGTTTTTGTTGTTGTTGTTTTTATGACGCTAGGGGATCATTAAAGTGGTGTTCAGTATCTCTCCTTTTCTACATTTTAAACATTAAATGGCCAAGTTTTGTAAAGATTTCATGCACATCTTATGAGTGAATGTTGAGTAATGACTGCTTCAATTTCCATTTTCTATTTCAATATTTTCCATTCATTTATTGATCTTCAGAATTTTATTATAATTAACTTTTCTAATACTCTATTCAGGTCCCTTCTTTTTCATTAAATTTATTTAGATCTGACCAGGGTAAAGTGAGGCTCCCTGATTAATATGGTTTTATGCTCTATTTCTCTCAATGGCTCATTTATTATATCCTTCAAATACTTAGATACTAAAGCACTTAGGGCATATATATTTAGAACTGGTTTATTTCTATGATGTCTTTCAGCAAAATATAGTTTCCTCTTTTATCTCTTTTAATGAAGTTTATGTTTGCTATCATCTAATATGCATTTATGATTTTTACTCCAGACTGTTTCTGTCAGGTGATGCTTAATGGGTCTACCTTCAGCCTGTTATTTTAATTCTGTGTCAATCTTCCTTCCAAAGTTTCCTGTAATCAATATATTCTCAGATTCCTTTCTGCTACTCTTTTCTTTTTGGAGTGTGATAGTGAGTTAATCTCATTGATATTCATAGTTGTGATTGCTAATTTTTTATTTACCATTGTCTTATTGTCTTATTTTGCCTTCTTTCTGTTTCCTTTTTTCTCTTCTTTTTTTTATTAATTTTTATAATTATAACATTTTCTTTGACAGTACATATGCATAGGTAATTTTTTTTACATTATCCCTTGTACTCCCTTCTGTTCAAAGATTTTCCCCTCCTTCCCTCCACCCCCTCCCCTAGATGGCAGGCATTCCCATACATATTATATATCTTATAGTATATCCTAGATACAATATATATATATATACATATGCAGAACCGAATTTTGTTGTTGTTGTTGCAAAGGAAGGATTGTATTCGGAAGGTAAAAATAATCTGGGAAGAGAAACAAAACAAAACAAAACAAAACCAAAAAAAAAATTGCTCACAGTTTACACTCATTTCCCAAAGTTCCTTTTCTGGATATAGCTGATTCTGTCCATCATTGATCAATTGGAATTGGATAAGCTCTTCTCTATGTTGAAGATATCCACTTCCATCAGAATACATCCTCATACAGTATCATTGTTGAAGTGCATAATGATCCCCTAGTTCTGCTCATTTCACTCAGCATCAGTTGATGTAAGTCTCTCCAAGCCTCTCTGTATTCCTCCAGTTGGTCATTTCTTACAGAACAATAATATTCCATAACATAACATTCATATACCATAATTTACCCAACCATTCTCCAATTGATGGATATCCATTCATTTTCCAGTTTCTAGCCACCATGAAAAGGGCTGCCACAAACATTTTGGCACATACAGGTCCGTTTCCCTTCTTTAGTATTTCCTTGGGATATAAGCCCAGTAGCAGCAATGCTGGGTCAAAGGGTATGCACAGTTTGATAACTTTTTGGGCATAAGTCCAGATTGCTCTCCAGAATGGTTGGATTCTTTCACAACTCCACCAACAATGCATCAGTGTCCCAGTTTTCCCACATTCCCTCCAACATTCATCGTTATTTAAAACAAAGGTTCTGACAAAGGTCTCATTTCCAAAATATATAGAGAACTGACCATAATTTATAAGAAACCGAACCATTCTCCAATTGATAAATGGTCAAAGGATATGAACAGACAATTCTCAGAGGAAGAAATTGAAACTATATCCACTCACATGAAAGAGTGTTCCAAATCACTACTGATCAGAGAAATGCAAATTAAGACCACTCTGAGATACCACTACACACCTGTCAGATTGGCTAAGATGACAGGAACAAATAATGACGAATGTTGGAGGGGATGTGGGGAAATTGGGACACTAATACATTGCTGGTGGAGTTGTGAAAGAATCCAGCCATTCTGGAGAGCAATCTGGAATTATGCCCAAAAAGTTATCAAACTGTGCATACCCTTTGACCCAGCAGCGCTACTACTGGGATTATATCCCAAAGAAATACTAAAGAGCGGAAAGAAACATATATGTGCCAAAATGTTTGTGGCAGCTCTTTTTGTTGTAGCTAGAAACTGGAAGATGAATGGATGTCCATCAGTTGGAGAATGGTTGGGTAAATTGTGGTATATGAAGGTTATGGAATATTATTGCTCTGTAAGAAATGACCAGCAGGAGGAATACAGAGAGGCTTGGAGAGACTTACATCAACTGATGCTGAGTGAAATGAGCAGAACCAGAAGATCACTGTATACTTCAACAACAATACTGTATGAGGATGTATTCTGATGGAAGTGGAAATCTTCAACATAAAGAAGATCCAACTCACTTCCAGTTGATCAATGATGGACAGAAATAACTATACCCAGAGAAGGAACACTGGGAAGCGAATGTAAATTGTTAGCACTAATATCTGTCTGCCCAGGTTGCATGTACCTTCGGATTCTAATGTTTATTGTGCAACAAGAAAATGATATTCACACACATGTATTGTACTTAGACTATATTGTAACACATGTAAAATGTATGGTATTGCCTGTCGTCGGGGGGAGGGAATAGAGGGGGGGGGGGCAATTTGGAAAAATGAATACAAGGGATAATATTATAAAATATATATATATAATAATTAAAAAAAAAAAAAAAAAGAAACACACCTAGCCAGGAACCCCCCAAATATGTTTTGGAAGGGTTTAGCAATCAAAAGCTAAAATAAAATATGATTATCTACCTGGGTAGAAGCAGAAATCAGTCTCTTTGAGTGACATCATCAGAGTCATATCCTTTAACTCCTCATTAGAATAAACTCACCTCATTATAATATTCATTTCCCCATTAATGAAGAAATCAGAATTGATTTCTACCTGTCACTCTTCCAAGGGCATATAAGTGCTCAGTGGCCTCCAAAGTCCCTCTTTGGCTTCAAGAAGGCCACTGATCTTGTTTTATTGGTTATTTGCAAATCATAATTAATAAATTGATTATTAATTACCCAGAAAAAAAAAAAAAAAAAAAAACATTCATTGTTATTTGTTCCTGTCATCTTAGCCAATCTGACAGGTGTGTAATGATATCTCAGAGTTGTCTTAATTTGCATTTCTCTGATCAATAGTGATTTGTAACACTCTTTCATATGAGTGGAAATAGTTTTTATTTCATCATCTGAAAATTGTCTGTTCATATCCTTTGACCATTTATCAATTGGAGAATGGTTTGATTTCTTATAAATTAAAGTCAATTCTCTGTATATTTTGGAGATGAGGCCTTTATCAGAACCTTTAACTGTAAAAATGTTTTCCCAATTTGTTACTTCCCTTCTAATCTTGTTTGCATTAGTTTTGTTTGTACAGAAGCTTTTTAATTTGGTGTAATCAAAATTTTCTATTTTGTGATCAGTAATGGTCTCTAGTTCTCCCTTCAACACAAACTCCTTCCTCCTCCACAAGTCCGAGAGGTAAACCATCCCATGTTCCTCCAATATATTCATGATTTCATTCTTTATGCCTAAATCTTGGACCAATTTTGATCTTATCTTAGTATGTGGTGTTAAATGTGGGTCCATGCCTAGTTTCTGCCATACTAATTTCCAGTTTTCCCAGCAGTTTTTGTCAAATAATGAATTCTTATCCCAAAAGTTGGGATTTTTGGATTTATCAAACACTAAATTGCTATTTTTATTCACTATCATGCCCTGTGAACCTAACCTATGCCACTGAACAACTAGTCTATTTCTTAGCCAATACCAAATGGTTTTGGTGACTGTTGCTTTATAATATAGTTTTAGATCAGGTACAGCTAGACCATCTTCATTTAATTTTTTTTTCATTACTTCCCTTGAAATTCTCGACCTTTTGTTGTTCCATATGAATTCTGTTGTTATTTTTTCTAGGTCATTAAAATAGTTTCTTGGGAGTATGATTGGTATAGCACTAAATAAATAGATTAGTTTAGGGAGTATTGTCGTCTTAATTATATTCGCTCAGCCTATCCAAGAGCACTGAATGTCTTTCCAATTATTTAAATCTGACATTATTTTTGTGGCAAGTGTTTTGTAATTTTGCTCATATAATTCCTGACTTTTCTTTGGTAGATGGATTCCCAAATATTTTATACTCTCAACATTTGTTTGGAATGGAATTTCTCTTTGTATCTCTTGCTCTTGGATTGTGTTGGTAATATATAAAAATGGTGAGGATATATGTGGATTTATTTTGTATCCTGCAACTCTGCTAAAGTTCTGAATTATTTCTAATAGCTTTTTAGCAGAATCTTTGGGGTTCTCTAAGTATATCATCATGTCATCTGCAAAGAGTGATAGTTGGATTTCCTCATTTCCTACTCTAATTCCTTGAATCTCTTTCTTGGCTCTTATTGCCAAGGCTAGCATTTCTTGTACTATATTGAATAGTAATGGTAATAGTAGGCAACCTTGTTTCACTCCTGATCTTACTGGGAAAGGTTCCAGTTTATCGTCATTACATATGATGTTTACTGAAGGTTTTTAATATATGCTCCTTATTATTTTAAGGAATAGTCCATTTATTCCTATACTCTCAAGCATTTTTAGTAGGAATGAATGTTGGATTTTTATCAAATGCTTTTTCTGCATCTATTGAGATGATCATATGATTTTTATTAATTTGATTATTAATATGGTCAATTATACTAATAGTTTTCCTAATATTAAACCAGCCCTGCATTCCTGGTATGAATCCTACTTGATCATAGTGTATTATCCTGGGGATGATTTCTGAAGTCTTTTTGCTAATATCTTATTTAAGATTTTAGCATCAATATTCATTAAGGAGATTGGTCTATAGTTTTCTTTCTCAGTTTTCAATCTACCTGATTTAGGTATCAGTACCATGTCTGTGTCATAAAACGAATTTTGTAGGACTCCTTCAATCTCTATTTTTTCAAATAGTTTATATAGCATTGGAGTTAGTTGTGCTTTAAATGTGTGGTAGAATTCACATGTAAATCCATCTGGTCCTGGGGATTTTTTCCTAGGGAGTTGGTTAATAGCTTGTTCTACTTCTTTTTCTGAAATGGGGCTATTTAGACTATTTACTTCTTCCTCTGTTAATCTGGGCAAGCTACATTTTTGAAGGTATTCTTCCATGTCATTTAAGTTATCAAATTTATTGGCATAAAGTTGAGCAAAGTAGCTCCTAACTATTGTTCTAATTTCCTCTTCATTAGTGGTGAGTTCACCCTTTTCATTTTCAAGACTAACAATTTGCTTTTTCTCTTTCCTTTTTTTAATCAGGATTACTAAGGGTTTGTCTATTTTGTTGGTTTTTTCATAGAACCAACTCTTAGTTTTATTAATTAATTCAATAGTTTTTTTACTTTCAATTTTATTAATCTCACCTTTTTATTTTTAGAATTTCAAGTTTTGTGTTTGTCTGGGGGTTTTTAATTTGTTCCTTTTCTAGCAATTTTAGTTGCAAGCCCAATTCGTTGGCCCTCTCTTTCTCTATTTTATGCAAGTAGGCCTGTAGAGATATAAAACTTCCCCTTATTACTGCTTTGGCTGTATCCCACACATTTTGGTATGATGTCTCATTATTGTTATTTTCTCGGGTGAAGTTATTAATTATGTCTATGATTTGCTATTTTTACCCAATCATTCTTTAGTATAAAATTATTCAGTTTCCAATTATTTTTTGGTCTATTTTCCTCTGGCTTTTTATTAAATGTAATTTTGATTGCATTGTGGTCTGAAAAGGATGCATTTACTATTTCTGCCTCACTGCATTTGATTTTGAGGTTTTTATGCTCTAGTATATGATCAATTTTTGTATAGCTTCCATGAACTGCTGAGAAGAAAATATACTCCTTTCTGTCTCCATTTAGCTTTCACCAAAGATCTATCATATTAAACGTTTCTAGTATTCTATTTACCTCTTTGACTTCTTTCTTATTTATTTTGTGGTTTGATTTATCTAATTCTGAGAGTGCAAGGTTGAGATCTCCCACTATTATAGTTTTGCTATCTACTTCTTCTTGCAGCTCTCTTAATTTCTCTTTTAAGAATTTAGATGCTGCACCACTTGGTGCATATATGCTTAATATTGATACTGTTTCATTATTGATGCTACCCTTTAGCAGGATATAATGCCCTTCCTTATCTCTTTTAATTAGATCAATTTTTGTTTTTGCTTGATCTGAGATGAGGATGGCTACCCCTGCTTTTTTGGCTTTGCCTGAAGCATAGTAGATTCTGCTCCACCCTTTTACTTTTAGTTTGAATGTATCACCCTGTTTCAGGTGTGTTTCCTGTAAACAACATATAGTAGGATTCTGACTTTTAATCCAGTCTGCTAACTGCTTCCTCTTTATGAGGGAGTTTACCCCATTCACATTTATGGTTAGAATAACTAATTCTATATTGCTTGCCATCCTGTTAACTCCTGCTTATGTTTTTCCCCTTTCTTTCCCTCTTACCCCCCTACCCAGTATTAAACTTATGAACACCACTTGCTTTTCACAGCCTTCCCTTTTTCTTATCCTCTCCCACCTCAAAGTTCCTCCCCTTATTTTATCCCTTTTCCTCACAATTTCTGTATTCCCTTCCCCTTAGCTTACTCCTTCCCTCTCACTTTCAATGAAGTGGAAGAAGTTTCACCATAAATTGAATATGTCTATTGACATACACTACGTTCATCTACCTCCTTTCTTTCTCTCAGATATAATAGGTTACCTTTGCCTCTTCATGAGATGTAGTACCACCACTTTACCTTTTTTTAATGATATAATTTCCTTTCCACCTCTAGTTTCTAAGACAAATTATACATATGTTCTTTACATATTTTTATGGCAGAAGTATAGTTCTCAAGATTTCTTTTTACCTTTTTAGAAATCTCTTGAGTTCTGTATTTGAAGATCAAACATTTTATGTAGGTCTGGTTTTTTCATCAAGAATAGATGGAATTCATTTATTTCATTAAATGTCCATCTTCTTCCCTGGAAAAGGATTCTCATTTTTACTGGGTAAGTTATTCTTGGCTGCATACCAAGTTCCTTAGCCTTTTGGAATATCATGTTCCAGGCCCTTCGTTCTTTTAATGTGGACACTGCTAGATCCTGGGTTATCCTTATTGTGGCTCCTCCATATCTGAATTGCTTTTTTCTAGCAGCTTCCAGTATTTTTTCCTGTCTGATGGTTCTTGAACTTGGCCACTATATTTCTTTGCGTTTTGATTTTAGGGTCCCTTTCAGTAGGTGATCGATGAATTTTTTCAATGTCTATTTTACCAAGAGCACAATCGAAGAAAACAAATTGACAAGAGAAACAATTGGTCTGTTTTGGGGGGGATGGGGCTGGATGATGTTAATGGGCTTCCTCTACAGACTGAGGGGGGGGAGGGCAGCAGCAAGCCACTAACAGGACAGCTATGGCTGCCCTGTGTCTGAGCTCTGAGGCTCTGAGAACAAGCTGAGTCAGTCCAGGTGGGGGTTGGGGGTGGCCGGGTTCCGAGAGATGCTAGCTTTCTGGGGTTTTATTCTTCACCTCCGGTGTTTACAGCCTCTCCACTTCTTCTGGCTTGCTGCCAAGATGGAATATCCACAACTGGCAGAGATCGTACCCTTCACCCCTCTGGTCTGAGCTGTGTGAGCTGCCTGTCTCACTCTGGCTTGCCTGCCCTCAATCTGCTCCCAGTCTGTTGACCCTCCCCTGAGCAAACACAGACCTTCTCTGGCGAATTTCAAGGATGTCTTCTGTTGGTGAATATTTGTAGGTTCTTTTCCAGTTAAGCATTAACTCTGAGGCTTGAAATGAAGTAAGTCCTGAGAGAAAACACGGAGCTCAAGCAGCTGTCTGCCTCCACGCTGCCATCTTGGCTGAAGTCCCTGGAGTAGACTTGGCAAGCTTCCTTTTTCTCTTCTTAAGAAGTGGGTAATGAAAGAGAAGAAATAAACTCCGTCACAGTACTCAGTGTTCTAGATTTCAGTAATCTATTTCTGCACTGTGGCTCTTGTCTCTTTTCCTTACCAGTTGTCTAACCAAAAGAAAAAATAAGTTCTTATTTCGTTCCTTTTAAATCTCCCCAAATCCCTTTAAATCCTTCCCAATGTACCCTTCTTTAGAGTATTTTTTTTGCTTATACTTCTGTCCTTAATTTATTATACTTGTTATTCCTACCTCTCCTTACTTCCCTTTCTTATTTTCTTATTAAATGCATTTCACTTCTAGTTCTAGAATTACGATACCTTTCCTGTGTCAGTTTCCTCATACATAAAATGAGGGAGTTGGATTTGATCTTCTGAGATTTCTTCAAGCTCTGCCTCCTACTGAGACTTCCAATCTGTGGCATTTGAAGGAGACCAAAAGCTAAATGGGAGGTTACACTAAGTTCTAAGTGTTGGGACCATTTTTCTAAACATATGGTCCAGGTCAGCCTTGGATTGTGGCCTCTGAACAGGCAAGTGTTTGTGTTTTCTCCCCTTCTTTGTTGAATTCAGATAAGAGTGAAGGCAATACAAGCTGACTTCTCCCTAACCCTCTTTGTATAGTATAATTCTTTGATACCCAATTAAACGAGATCTATTTTTTCAACTTCCTCTTTTGGCCTCAGAGAATTTCCTTTTTTCCTACTTTAAAAATAGATTACCCTGCTCTCAGGCTCTCTGTGTTATTAGAGTCCCTCTATTATCCTTGATGATAATGATGTGTTGAAAAAGCACATGTATCATCTCCCCCTTACTAAAATTCAAAAAGTTTATTATTGTATAGTTCCTAATGAATGCTCATTCATATTGACCTTTTGGGTTTTTTTTTTCTCTTGACCTCTTGCACTTGATTTCTCATTTTCTACTCAGCTCTGTTCTTTTCATCAGGAATTGCGGAATTTTTACAAATCCTGCTATTTCATTAAAGATCCATTTCTCCCTATAAGATTATATTCAATTTTGCTGGGTGTCATTCTTAGTTATAAGTCTATATATTTTGCTTTCTGAAATAATATTACAATATCTCTCTTTCTTTATAGTAGTGTTTACTAAATATT
Source organism: Sminthopsis crassicaudata (assembly GCF_048593235.1). Classification (NCBI taxonomy): domain Eukaryota; kingdom Metazoa; phylum Chordata; class Mammalia; order Dasyuromorphia; family Dasyuridae; genus Sminthopsis; species Sminthopsis crassicaudata. The sequence continues at coordinate 264,367,329 of NC_133619.1, read as the reverse complement.
GACTGATTCCTTGGTACTTTCTGGATAAATGAAGTAAATATTTTTTTTAAAACCCAGAAGCTATGGTTTTTTGATTAATCGTGTCCCTAGAATATTTTTTAATTATCATCAGATTCATTCTATTTTCACTTTCTTCCCTATTTCTAAAAATTCTGGAGATTTCTTCTTTCATAATTTCTTAAAATAGGATTCTAGTTTTTGTTATTGCTGTTAGTGGTTTTTAGGTTGTCCACTAATTCTTAGATTATCCCTCCTAGATCATCAATTTTGCTGAGATAGTTTATGAGTTATTTGGGGTTTTTTTTCTGTGTTTCAGTCTTCTGACTTTGTTTTAAAATTTTATGTGAACTTGTGGAATTAGTTATTTTTATTTGCTTCTTTCTAATTTCAAAGAAAGTATTGCTTTGGCAAGGTTTTTATTTCTTGTTAGACGCTTTGGTTTTCTTTCTAATAATGTCTTTCATATTTCTCATTTCTTTTCCTATTTTTCCTCTCTATTACTCTCATTCAATTTATAAAATAATTTGCTTATTTTTTATTAAATTCTTACTACATCTCTACCAGGATTCCTAGATTGTCCAAACTATCCAAACTATGAGGGTTTTCTTCATTTTGTTTTGTTTTAGGCTTTGCATGTAAATGTTTTTGAGTCACATTCTTCTAAGTTTCTGTTTTCAGAACTTCTATCACCATAATATCTCTTTATTATCTGATTTCTTGCTGCTGTTGCTGCTGGTAGTAAAGTCTACTTCTTGACTTTGCACTTTATGTTAGGACCAGTATTTGTGAGTTTCTGTGGTAAATATCTGGACTGAGTTTCTGTTCTTGTGGTCCTGTTCCTGCTTAACTGGAGTAAGGAAAGTTATATTATTCAGAGGATCTCAAGGACCACTAAAGTCGGTGACCTGAAAGACATTATTACTCAAAGTGATCTAATTCAATGTAAAGTTTGATTGCTCCCCCCTAAGTCTGAGCTTAGGTCTTTGACCTAAGTTTGAGTATGAGAACACAATTGAGGTCATATCACTGGTTGCAGCCACCTTCCCAGATTCAGCCACCTTCAAGTAAATGAAAAACTTTACAAATTCAGAGTCACAGAACTTCATGCTACCCTTTGGTTTTGAATATCTGCCCTGATTATTCTAGTTCAGGGTCCAAACTGGACTGGGTCTGAAACTGAGACCCTGTTCCAATCCTGACTAGAGCCACACAGCTACTGCTTGCTTCTGAACTTGCTTTTTGCTCAGTATATACTTTTATGCTGCCAACACCCATTGATTACACGTTATCCTGCATTACCATTCATAGATGCAGATTCCCTAAGTTCATCATTAGATTTCTGTAAGCCTTTTTATACCAATCTGGGTTAGAAAAATATACTTTGGGTTTTTTCTCCCTTGGATTTTGCACATAGGGCATGGTTTAGTGCATTTTCTAGATCTTTGTAGATGAGTTGTGAAACAGAATACAGCTGTACTCCTTGAAAATCCTTCATCCAGACTGATTTCCCCTTCACTTTGTAAATGAAGAAACTGATTTGCAAAGAAATTTAATGACTAGCAGACCCAAAGAGCAGTCATGAATGGCATAAAAGCAACTTAAAAAGAGGTTTTCAATGGTGATCTTTTGTGGCTCTATGTTAACTAACTTTTTATTGATCATGTTATCATTAATATTTTTTTTTCATTTTACATATATTATTAATGCAGAAACAATATAATTGAGGACAATTTTTCAACATGCACTGTATCATTAATTAACTCAAAGAAAGAGGTGGTCACCTTTCTTTTCTCCTGAAAAGCTAATCTGAAGAAAGCATAAATGAAAAAGTTTAATGTGATTTTCCAAGTATATTTATTCAAAATCAGAAATAAAGCATTTTATAGTACAATAAAATTTGTTTTAATGCAATGACATGCACATATAAAGTAAAATAATGTGAAGTACAAAATTGTCAAATATGCAAAATGATAAAGCAGATTTCCAAACCTGCCTAGAGATCATTCACAAAACAGCAGGAAAAAAAAACTTTGAAATTTTAATTTAAATCAATTAAAAGAGAATTAATAATTCCTCATCATCTCTCCCCAAAGATATTTTAAAACATTTGTTTAAAAAAACAAAAAAGTACAACAGTGAAATCAATGGGTATTAGTATGCTGACACCCACATATGTGGAAATGGATACAGAAACAGGACAGGATAATGACCTGGATACTAGAGTAGATGGTATTCTTCAAATTTGAAGATGGTACAAATCTAAGATATAAGTAATGCAGTACATAAATTTTTTTATTTTTTATTTTTATTTTTAAGATACTTTAATTAGGTCTAGAAAGAGGAAGATTGTAGTACTATTGTATTCTTCAGGTCAGACTACTTCTTAAATATTGAATTGTGCCTTATTTCATTTAGGTAGACTTGGATTGTTTTAAAGAGAACCCCATTTGTGATGTGAAAAGTCACGACAAGCAGTGTTGAGACTGAAGTTGAGAATGTTGTGTTGACTAGAAACCTTGATGTCATTTTGTGTGCATAGAATGTATAAAGGGATATTCAGTTAATGTACATGAAGTTAATTAATTAATTAATTAGCATTTTAGGGATAGAAAATGTTCCTCAAAGTTCATTTCATTGCATATATCTAAGTGGCATTCCCATAACACTAGAATACTGTAGAGTTATAGATTTTCTGATGGGAGAAGCTGTCAGCGGCACCCCTGAGCTGAAGCAAAGAAAAGGAACACTCTCCTTCTTTTTAATAAGTTAGGAGAAGGAAGAGAGGAGAGGAGATCAAAGGGACAGAAGAAGGTAAGAGAAAAATAATTCTGAATTCTGAGGACAATCCACACCAAGTAGAAATCATATGTGTTCTGATCTATAAGCAACTATTATTTGTTCACAACATAAGAGATGGAATGGAAAAGAAATGTAAATGTACGTAGTTCTCACAGAAAGTGATGAATGCATATTTTTTCCTCTAGAACTTTTCCAATTAAATATAATCCAGTGACAACTGCATAAAGAACAAAACATTGTCATCAAAGAAATATGAGAAAATATATTAATGTACAAATAAGTTTCACTCAACTAGCCTGTAAAAATAAGCACTCAATTGAGGTTAACAGAATATTTCCTCAAATATTTCTGAAAAAAATCTAGTAATTATAATATTAATAAATATTTTCCCAGAAAATGAGAGATGACCTTCAATTTTGTTACTAGAGTTTTTCCATCTGCTCCATCCTTCTTTAGATAGACTATTATTACTGGAAGGAACATCAGAGGTTGTCTAGTCCAACCCCCTAACTCTGTAGAAATTGCCCCAGGGCAGCTAAGTGGCACAGTGGATAGAGAACTCACCCTGAAGGCAGGAGGATCTAAGTTCAAATCTGATCTCAGACAATTAACACTTCCTAGCTATGTGACCCTGAACAAGTCTTGTAACCCAAATTGCCTAAGGGAAAAAAAAAAAGAAAGAGAGAAAGAAAATGCCCCAATCACATAACTTGCAGAGTGACAGAATCAGGACTTGAAAAGTTTTTCTGCTACATTAATGATAGTGTTACTGTTAATATTATCATTACTGTAACATAATGGCACTTTTACAGGGAATATTTACTTCAAAAGTATGATCATAAGTATGATTCTCATTCACATTGGATGTATAATTCACCCTTGGACCACCTTGGTCTCTGAGGAAGAGAAGAGAACTAGATTCATAGTTTAGCTTGGTTCCATACAACAGGGCTTCTTTTTTTTTTTTTTTTTATTTAAACTAATTTAATTAATTAGCTAATTAATTAAATTAGAAATGAGAAACTTAGAGACAACACAATGTTTCCACATCGTATGTAACCTTTTTTTTTTTTTTCATTTTTCCAAATTATCCCTTCCCTCCCTCCACTCCCTCCCCCCATGGCAGGAAATCCCATACATTTTACATGTGTTACAATATAACCTAGATACAATATATGTGTGTAAATACCATTTTCTTGTTGCACATTAATTATTAGCTTCCGAAGGTATAAGTAACCTGGGTAGATAGACAGTAGTGCTAACAATTTACATTCGCTTCCCAGTGTTCCTTCTCTGGGTGTAGTTATTTCTGTCCATCATTGATCAACTGGAAGTGAGTTGGATCTTCTTTATGTTGAAGATTTCCACTTCCATCAGAATACATCCTCATACAGTATTGTTGTTGAAGTGTATAGTGATCTTCTGGTTCTGCTCATTTCACTCAGCAACAGTTGATTTAAGTCTCTCCAGGCCTCTCTGTATTCCTCCTGCTGGTCATTTCTTACAGAGCAATAATATTCCATAACCTTCATATACCACAATTAACCCAACCATTCTCCAATTGATGGACATCCATTCAACTTCCAGTTTCTAGCTACAACAAAAAGAGCTGCCACAAACATTTTGGCACATACAGGTCCCTTTCCACTCTTTAGTATTTCTTTGGGATATAATCCCAATAACAGCAATGCTGGGTCAAAGGGTGTGCACAGTTTGACAACTTTTTGGGCATAGTTCCAAATTGCTCTCCAGAATGGCTGGATTCTTTCACAACTCCACCAACAATGTATCAGTGTCCCAGTTTTCCCACATCCCCTCCAACATTCATCATTATTTGTTCCTGTCATCTTAGCCAATCTGACAGGTGTGTAGTGGTATCTCAGAGTTGTCTTAATTTGCATTTCTCTGATCAGTAGTGATTTGGAACACTCTTGGCTTCTTAAACATTTTTCATTCATGACTCCTTTTCACCCAAGAAATTTTTAGATGACCCCAGGCATATAGGTATACAAAATATGTATAAAGGTCAAATATTTACTATTAATAAATTATAGTTTCACAATGTCCACATAAAATTATAAGATTTCATAAGTGATCATGAACCATAGTTCAAGATGCTAGGTCATAGAACATAGTATCACTTCTGTTAGGTTCTTACTAAGTGCTAATAAATAACCCTATGTTCTAAATCAAAAGAAAGGGGGAGATGTTAGGTTCTTACTAAGTGCTAATGAGATAATGAGATATTAGGTTCTTAGTAAGTGTTAAGTCAATACTTAACAATTCTCTAGTTCCAGCCTTTAAGGGAAATTTTACTCCTTTGAATTTCTGGGGAGGAGCTTGCACGTTTAAGAGGAGCAAGTTCATTGGTTGAAGTATTTTTTTTCCCAGAAGTTCCTGAGTTATTCCACGCCCATTCTCTGGGAGGATAAAAGAAGCGACATTGAACAAGAGAGAGGAGAGTCTACTCTGGGTCAGAGATGGCGGCTACACATACTTCTATTTATCATTTCTTTCTCTGAATCTAGACATTGGCTTCTTTTACTTGTTCTTTATAGATATTTTGGGTATTTATAATAGCTAAATTGACTTAGTTGCTCAAAGTATTTAAAACAATATTGCTGTTTAGCTTATTTTACTCTTCATTATTTTGTGCAAGCTGTTGCATGTTTTCATAAGCTCATCAAGCTCAACATTTCTCATAGCACAGTAGTATTCCATCACAATCACATACAGAACTTGCTCTGTCATTCCCAATTGATAAGCACTTCTTTGCTGCTATAAAGAGAGTTGCTATAAATATTTAGAACATATAGGTTCTTCTCTATCCCTTTCTTAATTATCTTTGGAAATAAAACTAGTAGTGATATTGCTGAATCAAAGGATTTAGATAGTTTAATAACTCTTTAGGTATAATTCTAGATTGCTCTCCAATATGGTTAGATCAATTCACAATTCCACCAACAATGAATTAGTGTCCCAATTTTTCCACATCACCTCCAACATCTGTCAATTTCCCTTATCATGATTTTAATGTGTAAAATGTGTAACTCAAAGTTGTTTTAATTTGCATTTCTCTAATCACAAATGATTAAGAGCATTTTGTCATATGACTAGATTGTTTTGATTTCTTTATTTGAAAACTTCGTATTCTTTGATCCTTTAACAGTTGGGGAAATGACATAGTCTTACTAGCTTTTTCAGGGATCTTTACATATTTGAAATATGACACTTTTATCTGAGAAACTGTCTTTTCCTTTCACTTTTCTACTTTCCTTCTGATCTTAATTACATTTATTTTATTTGTACAAAATTCATTTTATACAGTACTTTTCTCTCTCTTATTCAATGTTGCTTCTTTTATCCTCCCAGAGAATGGGCGTGGAATAACTTCCAAGCCCAAAACTTATCTAAGGGCCCCAGTCCTGACACTCTAGCTTGTCAGGACTTTCACACCAATCTGACTGGATGCAAGACCTCCTCTGTTATCCTAGATCCAAGATGGCTAGAACTCCCCAGTTGTGAGGATCACTTCAAGTATTTGAAAATGAGGATAAACAACACAAATCAGAAATAAATATTCCCGAGATTAAGGGGTAAAAGAAAAGTAACCTGGGGAACCCAATTCCCTCCCCTCTTAGCAGTTCAGTTCATGACATCCATAGTGGATGAAACAGATAGAAATTAAAAGAAAAGAGCTGCTAAGATGGTGGAAAGAAATAAACTCTCTAGTCTCTCCATTTTTGAAGGTACAGGTAGCCACTCAAGAAAACTGCTTCTACTCATGTGGGAAGGAACACAGAAGACTCCATATTAGACAAATTGGCCATGCCCAAAGTCCCTACAAGGCTGAATATTGTACAATAGTGTAACAGCAATATTGTAACAGCACTCATGTGTGAATGAATTAACTATTCTGATAAAAAAAAAATCCAAGACCATTCCAAAAGACATATAGTGAAAAATGTTACCTATCTCAAAAGAAAGAATTTAGGAACTAAGAATGCAAATTGAAGCATGCTTTTTCCGTTTTCTTTTTAACTTTTTTTTCAATATTGCTGATATGGAAATGTTTGGTATAACTTCACAGGTCCAATTAGTATCAAATTACTTGACTTCTCCTTGGGTGGAGGAGGAACTGGAAGAAGAGCATTTTTTAAAAATAAATGTTAAAAATAAGTAGATAAAAATAAATTAGTCTTTGAAGATAGTAGGGTTGAGGTTAATATTTAAACAAATATTGTAGATGTCTCTTAAAATAGTATGTTGAATTATATACTTTACTTTTTCTTTACATGGTTTTCATATTCTATTTAACTTTCAAAATATATTTGAAACTAAAGCCTAAAATAGGCAATTGTCTTGTTCAGAGTGGCACAGGCAAGTGAAATGAGACAAGATTCAAATTCAAGACTCTCCTGGCTTCAAATCCAATTCTGTATAATATTTCTCATGTCAAATGCAACCAGCTAAAAGCAGAAAAGAATTATAACATTTAATAATTGATGGTTAATATTAAATAATAATAGATAATTAGATAGGGAGGAAATTGGATAAAAACATAATAAATCTTTAACTTTTTTCTTTCACTGTACAGTGGAATGTATAGTGAATTTGAAGTTGTGATTTTGAATACAGACTTTTCTATCTACTACCTTTTTGACCCCAAGTAAATGGTTTAGCCTCTCTGTTTATGGCTCCAAAACTCTTAAAAGGAGAAGGTTGTATTAGATGACCTTTAAATGTTCCTTCAAGCTCTAATTCTGTGATTTATGATTTGTGTAACTGCTGGTGGAAAAACACAACTCTTTCTTCTATATAATCATAGTTTCATTAATAAATAACTTGCTTCTACTGACTAGTGCTGCACTCTCTCTGGCTAAAAATAAAATTCTCAAGTCTATATGCAATGTTCTACCACATTCTAAAATAGAACTATTAAGATCAGAGCCCAGCTCTCAAAGCCTCTTAAAAGCTATTGCAACCCTAAAACCACCTTTGATATCTGGCCTGACATACTGTACATGATGACTATAATTTCTTTCTTATATTTAATTTTTTGTTCTAAGAAATCTCTAAACTGCCTTTCACCCAAGGAAAAATACATTTGAACAAAATTCAAATCATAATTCATTTTTTGGATATGGAAAAACTACAGTATAAAAAAGTTCAATAAAATAGTTCTAGTTATTTCTAGAAGTCATGGAATCATAAATCTAAAGTTGGAAGGGATGCCAGAGAACATCTAATTCAACCACTTCATTTTATATTTGGGGAAACTGAGACCCATGGAAATTAAGTGATTTGCCCAAAGTTATATAGAAAGTAAATGTCAAACAAGAACTGCACATGCTGATCATCAGACTCCAGGTTCAGCTCCCTTTCAACTATACCATGAAGTTCCCTAAACTTTCCTACTCCTGACAATGTCCTCTATTGACCAAATAATGTACCTGTATTATGACACCCTTTGGACTTTCCAACTTCTGACCAGATCTTCAATGGAACCAGATAATGACTTTTCATTTTGTAGTTAACCTTGAATAATAAAGGATTAGGATCCTAGGATTAAGTGTAAAGTTTTATTCTTTGTTATTGCTAAAACATACTGTTGTCTATTACATAATTGCACAGGGATCTTATTTGATCTATGTCCAAGTGATTTGTAGAGAAGTTGTTTGATAAATTTAATTAGTTGGGAAATAAAATGCTTTTTGAAAAAATTTATGTTAGCCACATTGATGAAATATTATGTAATCTTTCCTATACTTTCACCAAATGGAATGAAATCCTTAAATTATTTTAAGGAAAAATAAAAATTTTCTATCATTTTCTTGTATTCATGAATATTATTGCCAAGATATAATGTCTTTGCAAATATAGAATATAGCATGTATTTTTATATAGAAATATTTACTTAGCTGTTGCTCAGTAAGATCCATACATGGGCTATTTCATAAACCATTTAATATTATACTTGTACATGTTAAGGAGTGTTTGCTTTTTTCCTTCTTTCGAAACCAATTATGGTGGGGGTTAAGGGAAAAGTTGGTGAACTAATAATGGCACTCCTATAAACTAAGCTTAGAAATCAACCAGTATTTCTCTCATATTGGACAGAATTAACACCTTTGGGGAGAAGAAATACAAATGATTTATTTATTCTACAACTACTCATAAAAATTACTTTGGCACTATTTCTTAAAAATTCAGTGGTGTTATTTAAGAGTTATTCATTAAACACAGGAGTAGCAAGGGATTTTGATCTAGTATAAATTTTGTCTAAAATAATTTAATTTAATCTTTTACCTTTGAAGCCAAGATACTGAATTTTGTAAAGACACAAATTAATTTCTATCCAGTAAATGCCTGAATCCAAATCATATAGTTCAGTACTTCAATTTCATTTTAAAACAAATGAAGCCTCCTGAGGGATCCAAATAACTTCTTCAGGATTCATTAAACAGTCCCAGTGGAACCAATCAGCCCTAGTAATACAAGAGACAATCCTTTCCATTTCCTTCACACTCTGATGGAGGGATAGAGTGTTTGAGGGGGCATAGCCAACCTTTCTTCCCAACAATTTATAATTTAAAGGTTTTTATAACTCAGAGGGTTTCAAATAACAGCACAATGCTGGCATGTTTAAAATAATTTTACCCATTCTGAATCCAGGGTCTATAATGCAGGTCTTTGAAAACATCCGTGTAGATAGGCAGGCTTTCTATCGATCTTTATTCTCCTAGAGAGCAACTAGTGTGAGCAACATATGGTATAATATAAGAGAAAAAAATATTGATTCCTGGAAATTTAATATTATTAAAAGACAGTTGTATTAAATCTCTTTCCTGGACTTAACTAAGTTTTTTTTTTTCCTTTCCATTTTCAGAAAATCAATGAAGCTAATACCCTTGTTAGTTTTAGACTCTCTACTACAGCACTTTTATGTCATCATAAACCCTTCAGAAGATTGACCAATAGAGCCTTGCTGGCCTTGAGTGATGGATAGTAATGGTATTTCTCCCTTTAGTTATTCTACTACCTAAAAAAAGAAGCGTTTTGTTGAAATTACATTTTACATGTATCAATTTCTCTCAGTGTGCAAAGTCTTAGGGCAGCACTCAATCTTGGCTATGAACTGCTGAAATTCCCTGCACAAAGGTGATTGCTCTCTTCATAGAATTATGGGAAAAAAATGAAAGAGGTGCAGCCCTAAAAGATCAAATTATGAATGTGTCCAGAATGCCAGCCAATCCAAATTTTCAAGCCCTATCTGTCATTTTCTACTCTGGAAGCTGTGCAAAGTGAGTTTTATGTATTTTTCCCCAAGCAGCTATTTCAGACTTCTGACAAAGTTATATTTGAAACCATTTTCAGTAAATAAGCTTTCTCACAAAATTACTGCTATTTGATTATATCATAGATGTACACTTAGAACAAACTATGGCACATTGCAGATTGTTACCAAATGCTTACTGAGTGATTGACTTCATCCAATTGTTTTATTTTAAAGATGTGGAAACCGAGGACCACAGAGGTTCACTGACATCTTCTATAATTGTATTCTGATATTAAATCTTTATTGACTACTTCAACCACTTTGCTACCTAAAGAACCTAAGATCTTTACTCTCCCTCCATCTATTTTCCATCAGCTGGCCTGGAAACAGAGACCCAGTGCCATGGATATTTCATAACTACAACATGCCATATATCTTATGGGACATCAAAGCCAAAGTGAATAGACCAAATCATTGTTGAGGGCAAAATAAAGTAATTTATATAGCATTTTGTCCATTTTAAGGATCAATATAAATACAATTTTTCTAATAATTTGTATTATATTAACCTGAACCTTATATAAATATACAGATGTGGTTCAAATTATTTATAATTACTATTTTTCTGTTTTTTCCCAGTAACTTTAGGGATTGGGTTCTTTTGTCACAATAACATGATAGAAAATCACTGGACAGACGCAGGGGATTTGGTTTGGCATGGTATATATGTTGTTAGGCTCTTTTTATAGTTTTACCAATGTGCTTTTTTCCTTCTTTCTGTTTTTAATTTTTCATTAAGAGGAATCAAATTATAAAAAGAAGAAGGAACAAAGATATGTTTAGAAATAAAAATAAGAAAACGAATACCAATAAAAACATCTGGGGGAAAGGGGAACAAGTATTTAAGCCCATATTATGTGCCAGGCATTTTGCTAAGTGCTTTACAAATATTATCTTATTTGATCCTCAAAACAATTTTGGGAGGTAAGAACTATTATTACTTCCATTTTGTAACTGAGGAACCTGAGGCAAACAGGTTAAGTGATTTGTCCAAGGTCACATAGTTAGTAAGAGTCTAAAGCCAGATTTGAGCACAGGACTAAAAGTTTGAACATGGTGTCTTGTTTGACAGATTGTTCAAGCTGATAACTCCTTAAGGATAAATTGAGCTCCGTTTCTGTGGCCACCAGAATACTCCACTAACTACTCTTATTCCAAGACACCAATGGCTCTTTTCAAATTTCATAACTTGCTCTATTTGATTTCTAATACCCATTCACCTAAAATTAGGAAAGAACACAGGCAACAACAACAATAAAAAGAAACAAAAAGAGTACTCTGTTTATAGTTACATGACAAAAAGATGAAGAGAGAAGTCAGTTAATGGCAAGCAATAGGTAATTGCCTTTTTCTCTTCCACTTTTCTTACTTTTACCATTTTATGGCTTAGAGGAGTTCTTCCTTAGAAATCCTACAGAAGGGGACAGAATGGTCTATTTGAGCCTTTTTTATATAGATGATTAGGTGTGATTTGGCAGCCAATTAATCAACTTTTTATGATCTTAGCTGACAGAAAATAGACTAAGCATCCTCTGAAATAAGAAGAAAAGAGATCATGCGTTCCTTTATCATGCATTTCTGGAATTGGGAACACTAAAGTTTTACAAAAATATATAGGGGAGGATATATAAAATATGATAATGAATCTGAGCTTATTTAAAATCCTATAACTTTGGGGAAAGCTCTCTACTCTCTTAAAGTAGTTGCCAAGATTATTCTTATTGTTGCTCCTCAATGCTTGAATTCATTCTTTTTCACTGCTTAGTTTTTTTAACTCAAACACTTGAGTTTATCTATAACATTTTTCTATAATTGTATGTGTCTATAATAGTTTTAATTTTGTGTCTCTTTTAGGAGGTAACTAGTAAAAACTATTTTCCCTTTGCCTCCTGTCTAAGAGATATTATATTTTATAGTCATTTGATTTGAAACATTTTGTTCATATGTTGTTAATAGTTCTTCCTATAGACTGTTCATTCTATTTTTCATATTATTTGTAGAGGCGCATGTTCTTATATTTTGTCTATTTTGGGGGGGGAGGGGAAAAGGGGGTGTGCAGTGAAACAATTAGGGTTAAGTGACTTGCCTAGAGTCATAGAGCTAGTAAATGCTAAGTGTCTGAGGTCAGATTTGAACTCAGGTCCTCCTGACTTCAAGACCAGTACTCTAGCCACTGCACCATCTAGCTGTCCCCTATATGCTTATATTTTTAATCAATTCCCTAGATGTCTTGGATTCTAGAACTTAATTAGATAAATTTAATACAGACTTTTCTAGTCAATTTTTACCTTATAATTTTAACAGCACTCATTATTTATAATCAAAATTGATCTTTTTTTGATCAAATCTACTCCTTGTTTGGCTAAGAATTTTTCCTCTATCCATTGTTATATAAGGTATCTCATTACCTGCTTCTCTCATTTGTTTATAATCTAGCCTTTTATATCTAAATCAGTATGCATTGTGGTATATAGTTTGAAAAGTTATCCTAAGCTTAGAACTTAGAAAATTTGCTTTTAGATATCCCAGCAGTTTTTGTTAAATAGGGAATGTTTGCCTTAGTCATTGCATTTTTCAGTTGAAACTCTATTTTCTAAGTAAGACATGATATCATTTGCAAGGAAGAATAATTCTGCTTGCTCTTTATGCTTAGTTTTCTCTTATCTAGCTGCTTACTCCCTAAATTATTCAATCTCTTCTTTACTCTTTGCCTTAAATAAGGTAATAGTGAAGAAAATACAACCTATATCTCTATATATCTCTATAACCTTTAATATCTTACCAAGACTTCATAATCATTGTATAATAATCATAATACTTTTTATAATAATTTTTATATTTATAATATATTTATATATTATATTTATATTATATATAGTATATATTCATAAATATACATATTTATATATTTAATTTTTATAATAATCATAATACTTTTTTATGTAATCATAATACTTTTTGGTTACTGCTAGTGCTGTCATTTGGACATTTATCTGTTTTGATTTATTACATTTTGGATTTATATCCTAGCAAAATAATAGATCTCAATTTCATTATTTATTTAAAAAAAGAATTGGACTAGATGGCCCCTAAGGTTCCTACTAGCACTCCCTCCTTTCTATCATATATAATTGTATTTTTTTCTCATTCTGTTTTTCATGGCAGTTACCTTTACTAGTATATCTCTTTGCTGGTGTGATTATTACTTTTTCTCCCTTTTTTTTTTAGTTTTTCTAACTTTTCTATTATTTCGTGCTGTCTCCTTTTATTACTGAGTTCTATTTGCTCAAGTTACTTTTCACTGTGTCAGTTTCTTGGGTCACCCACTTTCTAATTTAAATGCTCCAAATATTATGTACAATATACTAAATTTTTTTTATTACTTATTTTATATATTAACTTTTTCAATTTATTCTTGAAGTTCATGTTTCCACTCCATTATTTTTTCTGAAGTGCTATTTTTAATTATTTCAGGATTTTTTTCTTCCCATTGGATTTCATTTTGTATTTTAAGTCATATTACATTTTTATTGTACCATACTATATGGAAGGGCAGGGGGAGATTGCTTTTGTTTATGATCTCAATAGTTTCAATGTATACTTTCTTTCAGGGCTGAGGTCTTCTCCCTTGTGAAATGCTGAATTAGATTTCAGTGCTCTCTCACTACAGTCTAGCAGTTAGTAATCAGAATACATTATAGTGGATTTCAATAGAGCTTTTGCTATAGTTTGGGAACTATTGACCTAAAATGTTGTGACACACTTCTGACTGCCACAATCCTAGTATGGGAGTAGAAATTGAACATAGAATATCTTTGGTACCCAGTACTATCCCACTTCGATCAGCTTACTATGTTCTGAGACATTATGTTGCCCTGATCATTCTAGCCTTTTTATTTACTTACATATTTGAATGGTTCTTGCCTAGAAACTTTTATGAAGCCATCTTTACCAGAAAAGCTGAAAAATTTCCTTGTTAATATACTACCACCTACCCATGTCTAATGTGTACTTCTCCCAACCTTTGAAAATAACCAATCATTTTAGTTACTCAGAGGTTATGATATTCCATGATTTGTTTTCATACAACACTTTTTAGAGGAATAATGATACTCTGTATTGTATCTTTCTTATAAACTACAAAATTATTAATGATTGGAACTATTTTACAGTTTATTTTTATATCCCTAGAACCTAGCACAATACCTTACATATAGAAGGCACTAAATAAAGATTTAATAGGCTTGGAAGGAATCTTTAAATAACAATATTAGGAAGAATGTGATTATGTGTCAAAGGAAATGATTGACATGAAAAAGAAGAGCTCAGCATAGATTGAAGTAATGAAGGAAGTATTCACGGAGGATGGAATTGATTAGGATTGGATACAAATGGAAAAGAAAAAAGAGGATGGGGAAGCATGACAAAAAGTATAGAGCAAGGTTAGAAAGGATAGAACAAGATCACAAAATCATAAAACTTTTCTTAGATTTGGAAGGGACAATAGAAGCCATTGAAGTCAACCCATCCATTGAGATAGTGTCAGTTCTACAACATTTTAGAAAACCATCTACCCAGACTATGTTCACTAACCATCAGAAAAAAAAAAAGATATCATTAACTAATGTCATGGCTCATCTCACTTTAACATACTCCTAATAGTCAAAAAATTTTTCTTTACATGAAGTGAAATAGGCTTCTCCAGCCATTGGCCCCTCTTCTATATTATAGCCCTTCAAATATTTAAAGATAATTACCATACCCTTCCTAAATCTTCTCTTCTTCAGACTAAATATTCCTGCAACTCATCTGCATAATCTTGAGTCTCTCCACCAACCTGGTCATATTCCTACTGACATACTCCAAGGTATCAGTGACCTTTCTAAAATGTGGTGCCAAAAAAAAAAAAGATACAAAACTCAAAATGTGGCCTGATCATGGCAGAATATAGCAGGAGTAGGGGATAATGTGACACTATGGGGAAAAACTCTGAAGGCAAAGGGTATGGGTTTAATCCTATTTCAATACTTAATTGCTTATGTGATTTTATGCAGCTCACTTAAACTTCATAGTCCTCTGTTTCTATTTTGAAAAGTATAAAATGAAGAGATTTGATATAGGTAGGATATCTAAGTCTATGATTCTACACTTATATCTTCTACATAGGAATTAGAAACACAGCATCCCCATGGTTTGGAAAATCCACATAAAAAATTCTGGTTCTCCCTTTGAACCAGTGAAGAATGATTATTTTTATTTTTTTATGGGGTTTTTACAGAACCTTGTTGTAACATTTGGGCTTAAATATTTGGTTATAGGCTCTGTTTGCCTTTGTGTGTTATCTGTGGCTTCCACAAAACTCATTTAAAATTCTCATTTAATTTCTTATGCCTTTCCCATGATATATCAAAATCATGATCAGTGTAGTTTAGATATGGAAGAGATAACTGTTTCTACTGAATTATAATCCTCATTGCTGCTGCTCTCCTAGACATAGAATAAAGTACATTCATATTTTAAGAATTCAAGATGTTGTCCTTCAGAAGAGAGGACTTCCAGGGATGGAGCAAGAAGGTGGAGTGAAGCCAGGAAATTGCTGGAGCTCTCCCAGTTTCCCATATAAATTCCATGAAATTAAGTCTCTGAGCAGAGTCTGATAGAATGAAAGGTTGAGCTAACCAGAATATAGCAGGAGTCTTGAGCTATTCAGTTCAAGAAAGGTTGGAAGGACTTCAACCTTGAAGTGAAAAGACTGCTCAGCCCAGCTCAGACAAAATCTAAAAAAGCCAATTAGAGAGTATTAAACATAACAGATCAGCAACCAAGAACCTTGGTCCTGGTTCAATAGTAGAGCAAACCAGTGGAACAGTCTCCAACTACAACTCAGAAGGCAAGTTCTGGGAAACCAAGATGCTTCATGGAAAAAACTGGTAAAGCTACCCCATGCTGGAAGTGAAACACCAAACACAAGGGACTCCTGTGCTGAAAGCCAAGATTCAGAGCTTTATAGGGAGCTTGGGACAAGGACCACTTTAACTTAGGAGCAGAGCTCAACCTTAAAAGTAAACAAAGAGTAAATTCAAAGGAAAAGGAAAGAAAAATGAGTAAGAAACAGAAAAAAAATCCTGACAATAAAAAGCTACAATAAAGACAGCAACTCAAACAAGGATAAAATGTTCACAGAGGAAATCTCAGAGAGGGATATGATTTGGTCTTAAGCCCAAACAGATTTCTTGGAAGTACTTATAAAATATTTTAAAGTCAAATAACAGAGGTAGAAGAAAAATGAGAAAAGAAATGAGAGGTATGCAAGAGAAAGTCAAAAACTTGGGGAAAAAAGTCAATTCCTTAAAAAATACAATTGACCAAATGCCAAAAAAAAAAAAAATCAACTTCAAAAATAGAGAAAGAGATGCAAAAAAAGAGATACAGAAACAAATTGAAGAAAACCACATATTAAAAACTAAAACAGGGCAAATGGAAGCTAATGAATCTATGAGAGATCAAGAATCAGTCAAATAAACTAAAAAGAATACAAAAAAATGGAAGAAAATTTAAAATACCTCATTGGAAAAAGAGCCAACCTGGAAAATAGCATCAGAAGTCACCATTTAAAAATTATTGGTCTACCTGAAGGTCATGACCAAAAAAAAAAAAAAAAAAAAAAAAAAAAAAGAACCTGGATAGAATTCTTCAGATCATCAAGGAAAACTGCCTTGATAGTCTAGAAACAGACAGGAAAATATTTATTGAAAGAATCACCTTTAGAAAGAGATCCTACAAAAAAATACCCAAAGATCTTTGTTGCAAAACTCCAGAACTAAAATCTCAAGGAAAAAATACTGCAAGTTGCCAGATAAAAACAATTCAAATATCAAAGAGCAACAATCAGGATTACTTAGGATTTGACAATTTCTACAATAAAGGTATAAGAGGGCCTGGAATACCATATTCTGGAAGGCAAAAGACCTGGGGCTACAACCAAGAATTAACTACCTAGCAAGACTGAGAATCATCTTTCAGGGGAAGTGATAAATCTTCAATGAAGTAAGAGACTTTCAATCATTTCTCTTGAAAAATAAAAGAACTAAACAGAAATTTTAATCCCAAAACTCCAGAAAAACATATAAAGGTAAACAGGGGGGAAATAATATATTATTTAAAGGTTAAACTGTTTACATCCCTGGATAGGAAAATTATATCTGTAACTTTTGAGAAGTGTATCTAATACTGGGACAGACAGATGGGACATCATATGGACAGAGGGTATGGGTGTAAATGGACTCTGATAGACTCTGTTGTCATGATATAAAAAAAGAAGACATTAAGGGTTGGGAAAAAAGGATTGTACTAGGAGAAGAGGAAAGGGGAAGTATAAGGGACAAATTAGATTACATGAAAAGACTCAAAAGATCTGTTATAATCAAGGGAAAGAAAGGAAGGGGATGAGTATTGTCTGAAACTTGATCTCATCAGTTTTGGTTCTAAAAGAGAGTAACATAGTTATTCAGTTGGGTATAGAAATTTATCTAACCCTATAAAAAAAAAGTAGGACAAGAAAGAAGAAAGAAAAGGGAAGGCCTAGGCGAAAGGCCAGAAACACTAGGGAAAAAAAGGTAAGAGAAGGGTGATGGAAGTTAAGGTAGTGGTAGGATGGTTTAAAAAAACTACAAAGAAAGTGGAGTGGGGTAATAGAAGATGGAGTAGTGCATGGAGTGGGTCAAAAAAAAATGAAATACTACTAAGGACAAGGTGGAAAGAGAGAACAAAATTACATACAGGGAAGATAATATAGAGGGAAATATAGAGTTGATAATCATAAAGCAAATAGCAGAGTAGATTAAAAAAGAGAATTCTGCAATATGTGGTTTACAAGAAACATTTGAAACAGGGAGATACATTCAGAGTAAAATTAAAAACTGGAGCAGAATTTAAAATGTTTCAGCTGAAGCAAAAGAAAAAGCAGGGGTAACAATTCTGAACTCAGATAAAGCAAAGGTAAAAATAGATCTAATTAAAAGAGATAATGAAGAAAAATACATCTTATTAAAGGGTACCATAAACAATGAAGTAGTAAGGACAATTAAATGTATATGCACCATGTGCTAGAGCATATAAATTCCTAAAGAAGATATTAAGCCAATTAACAGGAAAAAATAGACGGCAAAACTATATTCATGGGGGACTCCAACCTTCTCATCAAAGAATCAGACAAATCTAACACAAAATAAAGATGAAGGAAAAGTTATTAGGATTCTAGAAAATCTATATATGATAGCCCTGTGGAGAAAATGTAATAGAGACAGAAAGGAATACATGTTTTTCTCAGCAGTACATAGCACCTACACAAAAACTGACCATGTATTAGGACATAAAAATCCCAGAATCAAATACAGAAAGGTATAAATAGTAAACCGTTCCTTTCCAGACCATGGTAAAATAAAAATTATATTCAATAAAGGAACAAGGAAAGATAGACTAAAAACCAATTGGAAATTAAATAATCTAATTCTAAAGAATGAGTGGGCTAAACAAATCAAATAAATCACAGAAATAATTCATAATTTCATCCAAGAGAATAACAATAATGAGACAACATACTAAAATAGTTCTTAGGGAAAATTTTAGATCTCTAAATAGCTACATGAATAAAATAGAGAAAGAAGAGATCAATGAATTAGGAATGTGACTAAAAAAAGTTAGAAAAAGAACAAATTTAAAAACTCCCAATTTATTACCAAATTAGAAATTCTGAAATGAAAAAGAGAGATTAATAAAATTAAAACTAAGAAAATTATTAAACTCTTTAGTAAAACTAAGAGTTGGTTTTATGAAAAAATTAGATAAACCTTTGGCTAATTTGATTAGAAAAAGGAAAGAAAAAAAAATACCAGTATCAAAAATGAAAAAGGTGAATTTACCACCAATGAAAAAGAAATTAAAGCAATAATTAGGAGCTATTTTGTGCAACCTGTATGGTAGCAAATATGACAATCTAACCAAAATTGATGAATATTTACAAAAATATAAATTGCCCAGATTATCAGAAGAGGAAATAAATTACTCAGATCATCCCATTTCAGAAAAAAAATGTGAAGAAGCCATTAATGAACTCCCTAAGAAGAAATCTGCAGGGTCAGATGGGTTTACAAATGAATTCTAACAAACATTTAAAAACAACTAAGTCAAATGCTATGTAAACTATTTAGAAAAATAGGTAAAGAAGGAGTCCTATCAAATTCCTTCTATGACATAAATATAGTACTGATACCTAAACCAGAAAGAGTCAAAACAGAAAGAAAATTTCTAAAGAAGAGAAGTTGGATACATTTCCAATAAGATTAGGGGTGAAACAAGGATGTTCATTATCACTATTATTATTCAACATTGTACTAGAAATGTTGACTTTAGCAATAAAAAAAGAAAAAGAAATTAAAGGAATTAGAGTGCAATGAAGAAATAAAACTATCACTCTGCAGGTAATATGATGATATACATCTGGAAAGAATTTAGCTTTAGCTAAGTTGTAGAATATAAAATAAATTTGCACAAATTATCATCATTACTGACAAAGCCCACCAGCAAGAGGTAAAAAGAGAAATCCATTTAAAATAACTGAAGACAAAATGAAATATTTGGGTATCTACCTGTCAAGACAAACCCCGGAACTATATGAACACATTTACAGAACATTTCTAATAAAAATAAAGTCAGACCTAAACAACTGAAAAAAAATATCAGTTGCTCATGAGCTAATATAATAAAAATGACACTTCTGCATAAATTGGTCTCCTTGTTTAGTGCCATACTAATCAAACTGCCAAAATATTATTTCATAGAACTAGAAAAAATAACAAAATTCATCTGGAACAACAAAAAGTCAACATTATCAAGGAAATTAATGAAAAAAATTACAAAGTATGGTGGATTAGCAGTACCAGGTCTAAAACTATATTATAAAGCAGCAGTCATCAAAACCATTTGGTACTAGCTAAGAAATAGAGTAGGAGATCAGTGGAATAGATAAGATACACATGGCACAATAATCAAGATCTATAGTAATCTAGCATTTGATAAACCCCTAAAGTCCAGCACTGGGATAAGAACTCACTATTTGACAAAAATTGCTTACAAAACTGGAAAATAATTTATCAGAAACTCATCACAGACCTACTTCTCATACTTCATATAACAATAAGGTCAACATAAGTACATGCTTTAGGCATAAAAGGTGATACCATAAGCAAATTGGGAGAGCAATAAATAATTTATCTATCAGATCTCTGGAGAAGGGAAGAGTTTATAACCAAAGAAGAACTAGAGATCATTATGAAAGGCAAAATGTACAACTTTGATTACATTAAATTAAAAATGTTTTGCACAAACAAAACCAATGGAAACAAGATTAAAAGAGAAGTACAAAGATGGGGGGAAAATCTTTAAAGCCAGTGTTTCTGATAAAGGTCTCATTTCTTAAATACATAAAGAACTGTGTCAAATTTATAAGAATATAAGTCATTCCCCAATTGATAAATGATCAAAGGATATGAAATTTCATGGATATAAATTTTCAGATGACAAAATTAAAGCTATCTATAGTGATATAAAAAATGCTCTAAATCACCGTTGATTAGAGAAATGCAAATTAAAACAACTCTTAGGTTCCATGTCACAAGTCACAGATTGGTTATGACAGGAAAAAATGATGATAAATATTGGAGGGATGTGGGAATCATTCTAAAGAGCAATTTGGAACTATGATCAAAGGGCTATTTAACTGTGCATACCCTTTGAACCAGCAGTGCCAATACTAGGTCTCTATCCCAAGAAAATCATAAAAGAGAGGAAAGGATATGCAAAAATGTATGCAGCAGCTCTTTAGGTGGTAGCAAAGAATTGAAAAGTGAGTAGATGTCCATCAATTGGGAAATGGCTGAACAAGGAGTAGTGTGTAAAAGTAATGGAATAGTATTGTTGTATAACAAGCTGATTTTAGAAAGGCCTGGAAAGATTTATATGAACTGATACTGAGTGAAACAGGAAGAACAGGAAAAAATTATACACAGTAACAGCAAGAATGTGCAATAATTATAAAAGACTTGTTCTTCTCAGTCATCCAAGGTAATCCCAATAGACTTTAGAAAGAAAATTGACTATGGAAATTGAATGTAAATGAATACAAGCTGTTTACTTCTTTTTTATGTTTTTTTTTCTCCCATGGTTTTTCCTTTTTTTTTCTAAAAAAAAAACACCTAGAAATATAATCCAAGCCATGTTTCCTTTGAAAAATCAAATCTAACACATTTTTCCTTTTTTCCCCCTCTTACTCTTTCCCAACTGAACATCCTTAATAGTAAGAATTTAGTCTAAATAGAATACAGAGCTCTTATAGACAAAGATAGCCTACATAATTTCATGGGTTTACTTGAATATTTCATTGTCCTATATATCCCTGCATCTAAGCATTGCCCCTTAGAAGAAAATAAAAATGTATCTGTGACAGCCTGCAACCTACAACATCAAAGTAAGTGTTTATATAATTTATAATCATCTGTAGGCAAAATTAACAGCCCAACTTCCATTGCAACCACTTCACATTCCAACTAAACAGCTTTCACAAACCCATACCTGACTTGAACTAGTCAATTGCCAGTGTGGAAAGAGCAGGAAATGAATGGCTCAGGGTTTTAAGCATCAATAATTTAAATATAAGAGTCATAAAAAGTCTTCCTTCTTCCTGCAGTGTAAATGAATGGAATTCTAAGTGTAGATAAAGGCATAATCAGGCCAGCAAATTAACTTTCAATGAAGATGAAGAGGGGGAATCTGCCTTCTTTTACAGTCGCAGAATTTCCTACAACTCAGATCTAAATTCAACTCAACAAACTGTCTCTATAATAAAGGGAAATTATGAAAGAAGCTACATAATGAGTAAGTGCTTCATGTCTAAAGAATCATTCATAACTTCTTGCTAATAAGATCAGGAGCTCAGGAATTAAAGGACTTCATAGAAAGAAAAAAAATGATCAAAAGAAGCAGTGGAGAATAGGAGGCCAGGTTTTCTTACCACCAAATTCTTTTGAGAAGGCTAAGTTAAAAGTGGCACTTCTGTGTGCTTAACTCTGGAGAATCCCCATTGCAAATTCCGTTATTTGTTGCAGCCTTTTTATTATTGAACAGGAAAGCAAACCTCAAATAAAACACATAGGGAGTGTGCTGAGATCTCACACAGGACTAACTTTATCAAGACTCAATTTCATCTTTCAAATTTCCATTCCCTTTTAGGCACAATCATCCTTTCTAGTCTTCCCTTTCTTCTAAGGATCTAGGATTTTTGATAGTGTTTTTTTCCTCCCCTACCCCTGAGGAGAGTGATCTGATAAAGTTACTCACACCAAAGTAAATCATGAAGTATATATGAAGCAGGGGAAGATCTTGAAAGCCAAGGGACCTGACACTTCCAATAATGTAACCATTAAATTACCTCAACTATCAAATAATAATCATGATATTTTTACTAATTACTTTAGGGGTGGTTTGAGGAAAATGCACTATAAATCTTAAGATGCTATTTCTATGTTAAAAAAAAAAAAGGAACTTTTTGGGGGCAAGTCAGTGTGGCTAATGTAGAAACCCTAGACTTGGGTTTCAAACAAGACTGAGATTTGCTACATTGTGTGACTAAGCAAATCATTTTGACTAAGCCTCAATTTTATCATCTGTAAATGAGCTTAATAATACTTATATTTCCTATCTGACAAACTCATTCTGTATTCAAAGAATTTTGTAAATCTCAATAGAAATGTGAGTTATTATTCTTCTCATAAGGACTTATAATTTTAAAGAAGAGCCTGAAAAGAACAACATTTAACTAAAAGTAGAGAAACAAATGGGGACATTTCAGACAGTGGGACAGAGATTTTAAATCAAGGGCAGCTGCCTACTATGGCTGAAATAATAACATATAAGCAAGTATCTATGAGTTGTAAACTCTTCTACTCCAGACTTCAAATCCTTAGCTAATTCAGAAATTAGGATTACTTTACTAGAAGCTAAATGAGTTGAATTTCATCTATCTCATAGGCTTAATTCTCTTCTGAAGAAGCAAAATACTAAACATTTAAAGCTCACTGCAATTTCTTATCATTAACTGCTGACATTTCCCTTTCTGAAACCTGAAATTAATCATACACTGTCCAGTGATTTTTATCTTATCTTTTATTGAAATACAACTTCAACAACAGCAAATTTGTTAGCTAACATTAGATTTGTTAGTTAATATTTGTTAATTTACATATGGTTGCACCCTGAGATATAGCCCAAAGGAAACACCAGAAGTAATCTGTTATTGATCCCTCAGGAACACAGCATATTTTGCCAACTCTTCACTCTTCCACCTAAGTTCCTTGCTGTCAAAGATATACAATTATGCAAGTCAGATAATAATCTAATTACTGATGTTCTGACAATTTAATTATTAGATATGTAAGTTATAGCTAGCCACCTCCAGATAGAGAACAGATGGACTCAGAGTACAGACATTTTCCCCTTTCTTTCTTTTTTTTCCTTCTTTTTCTTGTTTATTTTGTCAAAACACAATTACTGAGGAAATTTGTTATCTAATTTCATGTTTATAATGGGTTTTTATTTCTAGATTTCTCAATGGTTGGAGGAAAAATCTGAAATTAGAAATTAAATTAACCCCTTAAACTTCTCAAAGAACTTATATGAATGTTCTACTTAAATTGGTGAGTAAAGAAAAATTGTAATTATATAGAACCTGAGAGTCTGCAAAGCACTTTCATATACATCTAGCAAAGTCTCTCACAAGTAGTAGGTTACAAAATATTTGATAAATTTTATGAGCATAGTATTTGATTTTCATGATAATCATGTACAGTAGTAATACAAAGCACCTTTTTTGCAGAAAAGCAAACTTAATATTTTAGAAATTAAGTGACTTTGTCAAGGTCCTCTATCTAATAAATAATAGATCCAAAACTTTAACCCAGGTTTTCTGGCTCCAGCATTAGTGCTTTATCTACTGCACCACCCTGTTTTTCATTATCATAAACTTAGAATTAAAAAATATGTATTATTAATAACTGCAATATATATATGTAGATATATATATATATAAAGTTTTAGAAGAGAACTAACCAAACCAAAAATTGAATATCCCAAATTTCAACTATTTGTATTCATAATATAGTTACCCAGAATTTTGACATGTTATTTACTAGTTTGTTTTGAATTATCTCATCATATAATCTAAAATTAATTTTCATTTTATCTAAATTTCCTTAGGGAAAGAATTGATAGTGTGATAGTTCTAGCGTCAGGACAACTGATTTTAGATTTCAACTTGTCACCTATATTACCTTACACAGTTTATTTAACCTCAGGATTTCCTCCTTTGCAAAAGGAGAGAAAGGACAGAATGACCCTTGAAGATCTGTTCTAGTTGTCTAATACTTCATGTTTCTATTTTTCAATGAAATGAGAAGTTGAGGATGAAGAACCAAAGTGGATATTTCCATTTTCAAAAAATTATTTAGGTTACCAAGCTCTTAAAGAAAGAGGACTTGTAACCGCAACCATTGTCCTATGCTGCAGACCTGTTTAGTTCTATAGCATCAGCACTTAGAGTACTCAGTTCAAAAGTAATTGCTGTATAACTGGCACTCTGATGGAGAGAACAGAAATAACTAGATTCATTTTGTGATTAAATGGCAATTAGCAGATAAGTACTCTGCCACAACATGGCACTTACTATCTCATTAAAACATCAACAGCCTTGCAAGCCAGCAATACCAACCTTCTGAACATAAGCACAAAAAGCCAGAATGTTGCCTAGAATTCCAAAGAGGATTTATGCCTATTTAAAATATGGCTTTAAATTGTTTCTACTTGCTGTCAGAGACTATTCCAAAATGAAAATCAATGGAAACTCTGTTCAAGAAAGTATTACTATATAAATTGTATGTGAAGGTAGTGTTTTCCTTAAATCTTTCCAAAAGTACATTCAACAAATCTGACAGATATTCATTCATAAGTTATAGCATTAAATAGCTATAATTTTCTTTCAAATGTACTGCTCCTAAAAGATAACAAAAACCTTTTCCTCAAATTTACTATGGTGTCCTGAGAATGAGAATAGGATTTTTCTTTTTTTGAAGTTAAGCAATAACCAGAATGGAAGGTAAAACTGACTTTCTCTGAGTTAGGGTTGAATTTATAGTATCATAATAGGAAGGATCATATTTAAAAAAAAAAAAAGAAAAAGAAAAGAAAAGAAAGAAAAACCTTTCAACTACTCTAGCAAATACAGGACCCTGAAGGATCTAGGGAATTCAAAATGTAGTATCTCTTCTTCCAACAATCCCAATTAGGCTCCAAATCCTGATACTCCACACTCAAATACAGAATAGGCATAGCAGCAAAAAGAGGTTGGAGTTGGTAAGGCTACTGTAGGGTCTTACCTGCTACTTACCTGGGTTAAGCCAAAAACTCCTCCCAATGGAAGAGAAGTCAATACCAAGTGGGGACTCAAAACAAATGATTCTGAAAAGGGAGACATTTCTGCTGGTATAGGGTCAGGGTAGAAAGGATAATTCTTCTGGCACTGTGAGGAGCTACCATTCTTCCTTAAATGTGCTTCTGGATTTTTTTGGAAGCAAAAGGTAGGGAGTATTGTGTGGCTTCTTGGTTTTACACCCACTCAAGTATATATTTAGCCTGGGCCAAGTTGATGGGTAAAGCTACTCTGCTTTCCTTAAATCCAATTTATTCCTGAAGCAGCAGGCACAGTTACATTAGGAACTGTAGTTACAGCCTGAACACAGAAAGTTTAGGACATAGGGTCAGTTTCTCACTGGAAATAGCTGTAGGATTAGCCAGGAACATGTCTAGGCAGCCTTTTTAAAAAACTGTGCTGTTTACCTCCTGGAAAGAGGAAAGTGCTTTAAAAAGGTGCCCTAAAAGTTGCCTGCTTTACCCAATTCTGGTCAGATTACCTCAGCAGGTAGAGATGTCACCCTACATTTGAAATTCCAAAAAAGTACAAAAACTTTTACAAAGGTTATTTCACTCACCATTAAGTATATGGAATGTGCACATGCTTGTGGACAATATGAAACTCAATAGATACAAATGATGAACCGCTCTTTGTGCAAGAGTACTAAACAGGTATCACATTCAAATAAAATCTTTGAATGAAACAAAGATGGCAGATGAAAGCCAGTTTATTGACTACTGAAGACTTTTGCATTATTGCAAGACATTCTCAGCACCATTTATCTTAACACAAAACTTCACAGATGCACCACTACAACAAACATTGGCATTTAAGTGATTATATCATTGTAAAGTGAAAAGTCAGGATGTGAGAGTGACAGAGGTGATAGATGGCAAAAAGTGCTGAATTGATCATAGACTTAACCTTTCTAAGCTAAATATTATTATTTAACAAAAGGGACTAAAGGCAAGGTGACTAATTAGAGAGCTTCTCCAAGCAGGAATAATTCATTGCTAACTTAGATACAAAGATGGACCAATACATGTTTCACAACAGTGAAGCAGAAAAGGAATAGACAGTTTTCAGAGATTTGATCTATAGAATTACATTTACTCATCTAATCCAGAATACTCCCAAACATCAAGATTGGCTTAAAAAATAATTGAGAAATTTATAAACTGATCAATAAAAAAATGAGAACTCCATAAAGTTTACCAGAAGTATAGTTCATCTTTCTCTAAGAATACCGCATTTAAATCCATCAAAGTTAAGTACAAGCCAAGCTTAGAGAGATGTTTGGCTCAGTAAGAACGCATAAAATTCAATTTTACCCTGATAGTAATAATCCAAAGCTCTTTTATGATGCCCTTAAGGTTATTTATTGGCCAAAGACTTATGATGTATCTCACCTACTCAGTGCTGATGGAGCCATGTTGATTAGTAAAAACAATATGATCCGGAAAGATGAGCTGAGCATACTATTCTCAACAGATTATAATCAATGTTGAAGCCATTGACTGCATATCTCAAGTTGAAGTCAATCCCACTTTAACCAAACTTTCAACTGAAGAGGAGGTTTTGAATGCTATAAGATTATTCTCCTGTGGCAAAGCACCCAGTGCTATGTCTATTCCAGCTTAGATTTGCAAGGCAAGAGGTGCATTGCTCATAAAAAATTAACTGAAATTTTCTGGGTTATATAACAAGAAGTTATCCTCCAAGAGTTCATGGATAGTTGTCTATCTCTATAAAGGTAAAGGAAATAGGTTGTTTTATGACAATTACAAGGAGTCTTTCTCCTAGTCATGGATAACAAGTTTCTGTCCATAGCCCTCCTTAATAAATTGACTCTAAATCTGACAAATGGTCATCTACCTGAGTGCCAGTACCATTTCAGAAAAGGCTGAATTATCAACCACATCAATTGGTTGATATAATAATTGCTGCCCAACAATGCCAAGAACAATTCCAGGAGCAGAACAGAGGTCTGTATACAGCATTCATCAATCTAACCAAGATCTTTAACTATAAGTTGCGAGGACTTGTGGGAAATTATGATGAAATTTTTGTTGCCCAGAAAAGTTCATCAGAATTATTTGTCAATTTCATGATGACATGTTTGTAAAATAATGGACTATGCTCTTGAGTTTTCCTAGTCACCAGTGGATTGAAACAATCCAATTTGTGCTTATTCCTATGCCTTTTAACATGATATTTTCAGCAATGTTGTCAGACACTTTCATCATGAATGTTATCCACTACAATAATAGTAAATTAAACTCAAAAAGATTCAAGCCAAGACTAAAGTAGAGGAAAAGTTGGTATGTAACTTTTTATTTATAGATGATTCCGAACTCAATGCAGCCTCTGAAGCTGAGGTGCAACAAAGTATGGTTTTGATTCCCTGCTGTTGGTACTAACTTTGACCTAGCAATTAACACCAAGAAAACATAGGTTCTTCTAGCACCATACTATCCATTCATAGAACAATTAATTACAGCAAATGAAATAATTTTAAATTCTGTAGATAAGTCAGCACTTGCTTCTATTAATTTTAATGAAATTTCTAGTGTTCTATAAGTAAATAAATCATATCAAATGCAAAAAAGTGTTAATTTTGTTTTTTTTCTTATGGTTATCATGATTTCTTTTTCTTGTCTTAATGCTATTCCTAATATTTCTAGGACTTTTTCAAATAATAGTGGGGACAATGAACATTCTTACTTTATCTTTCATTATATATGGAAGATTTCTAGTAGTTCTTCATTATACAACATCCTAGGCTTGTTTTTTTATATTATTTACTATATTAAGAAAAGGTCTATTTGTTTTGGTATTTTTAATGTTTTGTTCACAAGAGCCATTCCATAGATAAGACACGCCATCATTTGGCTCCAGAATCTTTTTCTCTGTTTGTCCCCTCAAGCACAGAATGCTTTCCCTCCTCAACTCCACCTCCAGAATTCCTCTTTTGCAGAAAGCCTTTATCAGGGGCGGAGCCAAGATGGCGGAGAAGAAACACACGACTCAGTGAACGTCCTCACTCCCTCACAACCAATTAGATAAATTAAGTCTCAGAATTAGCTCAGGACTGATAGATACCATAAGGACTGGAAGCACGACTTACCAGCTGAAGAGAATCTGGAGTTTCAACAGACAAGGTCAGTTCTCAGGGGAGGAAGAAGAGAGACCAGCACAGACGGTGGGGTAGTGGCACACTGCGCCCATTGCGCTGGGAAGGGCTCTGGGATCAGAGAAGCCACTGAGGTAAAGGAATCTGGCACAGGCTGTTAGCTCTTCTCTGCTAATTATTTAGCAGTTCAGAAGAGAAAGCCAAAATATTTTAAAACTCAGATTAGATTTTCCCCCGATCCTGGGGGTGACTCAGCAGAGACTCGGCACCAGGGGGCGTGGCCTCAGCTACCACCTGAGAATAGTTAAGAGACTGACAAGTGGGTGGATACGGCCCAAGGCAACACACACTGCCTAGCTTAGCTGGAGGGAGTGGAACTCAGCTCCAGGAAGTCCCAGAGAAGCGGAACCTTTGAACTAGGGACCGCGGTTTCTGGCAGACACTTCCAGTGTGAGCACAGGGGCTTCTCACGTCACCTGCTGCAGACATCCACTCCCCACCCGGACACGTAGGCTGGGCTTTGTGCTGTCTTTACTGTTCAACGCCCTTGAAGCACAGTAGTGCTAATCACCTCTGAGGCACTTCCAGGGAGGGGGTGGGGAACTCTCTCCCAGAGCTCTATATTAGCTCAGGCGCAGGAGCCGCTGCATCCATCCAGTCTGGGAGGAAGCTGGTAAAGAAGTAAATAAATAATTTCCTACCCCAGGGACAGACCCCAAAAGATTTTTTAAGTTTGAGCAAAAAAGCTAGAAAAACCATAGATTCCTTCTATACAGAGAAAGAGCGGGTATCCAACCCCGAGGAAGTTAACAGCAGAGAGACAGCAGATAACAACCTAAAGGGGAACGATTCCTGCCCCCCATCACATAACTCTCTCCTAGAAGAAACTCTTAAAAAATTGAGGGAGATTGAAGAAAAATGGGGAAAGGAAAGGGAAGCTATGATAGAGAATAACAACGTCCTGAAATTGGAGTTGGAAAAAATAAAGAATTCACAGGAGATGCAGGGAAACAAAATTTATGAATTAGAAAAGGTTAAAAAAACACAGGAAAGTAGGATTTCTGAATTGGAAAAGATAAAAAAGTCTCAAGAAAATAGAATTTCTGAATTGGAAAAAGAAAATAATTCTCAAAAAAAAAAAAATTAGGGAAATGGAAAAAAATTCAATAGAGCAAAATAATTCATTTAAAAACGAAATTGGGCATTTACAAAAAGAACTAAAAACTGTGAAAGAAGAAAATAACTCCTTAAAAGTCAGGATGGAACAAATAGAAATGAATGATTCACAGAGAACCCAAGAATCAGTCAAACAAAACAAAAAAAAAATGAGAAGCTGGAGAACAACGTCAAATACTTACTGGGAAAATCTATAGACCTGGAAAATAGATCTAGGAGAGATAATCTGCGGATCATTGGACTTCCAGAAAACTATGACCAAAAAAAGAGCCTAGATTCTATTTTACAGGAAATTATCAAGGAGAACTGTCCAGAGATAATAGAAACAGAAGGGAAAGTAGATGTGGAAAGAATTCATCGAACTCCTTCTGAAATAGACCCTAAAAAAAGAACACCACGGAATATAGTGGCTAAGCTGCAGAATTACCACACAAAGGAGAAAATCCTGCAAGCAGCTAGAAAAAAACAATTTAAATACCAAGGTGCCACAATAAGGGTCACCCAAGATCTGGCTGCCTCCACATTAAAAGATAGAAGGGCCTGGAACCTGATATTCCGTAAGGCAAAAGATCAAGGACTGCAACCAAGAATGAACTACCCAGCTAAGTTTAGCATCTTTTTCCATGGAAGAAGATGGTCATTCAATGAAACAGAGGAATTCTATATGTTTCTAAGAAAAAAACCAGACTTAAACAAAAAATTTGATCTACATCCACAAGACTGAAGAGAAACAGAAAAAGGTACACAGAACCCTTGAGAACTGTAACTCTGTTGTGGGTATATAAAAAATACTCAAGGATAATTTGATTTTACTGATATAAAAGAAAAAAAGGGGGGGTGTAGTAAAGGGAAGGAGGTCGGTTCAGAAAAAGGGGAAGGAGTGATAAAAAGAGGGAAACTACAATCCAAGGAAGAGGCATAGAAAATACACCATATCTGAGGGAACTTAGTGAGGGGGAGAATCATTGTGTGAATCTTACTCTCATCAGGAGAGGCTCAAAGAGTAAATAATTAACATATTTGTTTTTCAGAGAATTTTCTCTCACCTCATTAAAAGGGGGGAGAGGAAAAGGGAAAAGGAAAAGGAGAATAAGTGAAGGGACTTGGAGGGAGGGGGGAGGGATCCTAAAAAAAAAAAAAAAAAAGAGGGAGGGTTGCGCGTCACAAGGGGGGTCTGTAAATTAAATATCGGGGAGGGGGATCAGGGGGGTCAAGGGAAAAAAGCATAATCTGGGGATAATACGATGGCAGGAATTACAGAATTAGTAATTTTAACTGTAAATGTAAATGGGATGAACGATCCCATCAAACGGAGACGGATAGCAGATTGGATCAAAAAGCAGAATCCTACAATATGTTGCCTACAGGAAACACACTTAAAGCAGGGAGATACATACAGAATAAAGGTAAAAGGTTGGAACAGAGCCTATTATGCTTCAGGTAAAGCCAAAAAAGCAGGGGTAGCTATCCTTATCTCAGATCAAGCAAAAGCAGAAGTAGATCTCGTTAAAAAAGATAAGGAAGGAAACTATATCATGCTGAAAGGTAGCATAAATAATGAAGCCATATCAATACTAAACATATATGCACCAAGTGGTATAGCATCTAACTTTCTAAAGGAAAAGTTAAGAGAACTGCAAGAAGAAATAGACAGTAAAACTATAATAGTGGGAGATCTCAACCTTGCACTCTCAGATTTAGACAAATCAAACCACAAAACAAACAAGAAAGAAATTTAAAAAGTAAATAGAATATTAGAAAAACTAGGTACGATAGACCTTTGGAGAAAACTGAATGGCAATAGAAAGGAATATACTTTCTTCTCAGCAGTTCATGGATCCTATACAAAAATTGACCATATATTAGGACATAAGGATCTCAAAATTAAATGTAGGAAGGCAGAAATAATAAATGCCTTCTTCTCAGATCACAATGCAATAAAAGCTACATTCAGTAAAAAGTTAGGGGTAAATAGACCAAAAAGTAATTGGAAACTGAATAATCTCATCTTAAAGAATGACTGGGTGAAAGAGCAAATTATAGAAACAATTAACAATTTCACCCAAGATAATGACAATGATGAGACATCATATCAAAATCTTTGGGATGCAGCTAAAGCAGTAATAAGGGGAAATTTTATATCTTTAGAGGCTTATTTGAAGAAAATTGAGAAAGAGAAGATTAATGAATTGGGCTTACAACTTAAAAGGCTAGAAAAAGACCAAATTATAAACCCCCAACCAAAAATTAAACTTGAAATACAAAAATTAAAAGGAGAAATCAATAAAATTGAAAGTAAAAAAACTATTGAATTAATAAATAAAACCAAGAGTTGGTTTTATGAAAAAGCCAATAAAATAGATAAACCTTTGGTAAATTTGATCAAAAAAAAAGAAAGAGGAAAATCAAATTGATAGTCTTACAAATGAAAAGGGGGATCTTTCCACCAATGAAGAGGAAATTAGAGAAATAATAAGGAGTTACTTTGCCCAACTTTATGCCAATAAATTTGATAACTTAAGTGAAATGGATGACTTCCTCCAAAAATATAGGCTCCCTAGATTAACAGAGGAGGAGATAAATTGCTTAAATAGTCCCATTTCAGAAAAAGAAATAGAACAAGCTATTAATCAACTCCCCAGGAAAAAATCCCCAGGGCCAGATGGATTCACATGTGAATTCTACCAAACATTTAAAGAACAATTAGCCCCAATGTTATATAAATTATTTGAAAAAATAGGGGATGAAGGAGTCCTACCAAACTCCTTTTATGACACAGACATGGTACTGATACCTAAACCAGGTAGATCGAAAACTGAGAAAGAAAAGTATAGACCAATCTCCTTAATGAATATTGATGCTAAAATCTTAAATAAGATATTAGCAAAAAGACTTCAGAAAATCATCTCCAAGATAATACACTATGATCAAGTAGGATTTATTCCAGGAATGCAGGGCTGGTTTAATATTAGGAAAACTATTAATATAATTGACCATATTAATAATCAAATTAATAAGAACCATATGATCATCTCAATAGATGCAGAAAAAGCATTTGACAAAATCCAATATCCATTCCTACTAAAAACTCTTGAGAGTATAGGAATAAATGGACTATTCCTTAGAATAATCAGGAGCATATATTTAAGACCTTCAGTAAGCATAATATGCAATAGAAATAAACTGCAACCTTTCCCAGTAAGATCAGGAGTGAAACAAGGTTGCCCACTATCACCATTACTATTCAATATAGTACTAGAAACGCTAGCCTCGGCAATAAGAGCCGAGAAAGAGATTCAAGGAATTAGAGTAGGAAATGAGGAAATTAAACTATCACTTTTTGCAGATGACATGATGGTATACTTAGAGAACCCCAAAGACTCTGCTAAAAACCTACTAGAAATAATTCAAAATTTCAGCAAAGTGGCAGGATACAAAATAAATCCACATAAATCCTCGGCATTTTTATATATCACTAACAAAATGCAACAGCAAGAGATACAAAGAGAAATTCCATTCCAAACAAATGTTGAGAGTATAAAATATTTGGGAATCCATCTACCAAAGAAAAGTCAGGAATTATATGAGAAAAATTACAAAACACTTGCCACAAAAATAAAATCAGATTTAAATAATTGGAAAGACATTCAGTGCTCTTGGATAGGCTGAGCGAATATAATAAAGATGACAATACTCCCCAAACTAATCTATTTATTTAGTGCTATACCAATCAGACTCCCAAGAAACTATCTTAATGACCTAGAAAAAATAACAACAAAATTCATATGGAAGAATAAAAGGTCGAGAATTGCAAGGGAACTAATGAAAAAAAGTCAGAGGAAGGTGGTCTAAGTGTACCTGATCTAAAGCTATATTATATAGCAGCAGTCACCAAAACCATTTGGTATTGGCTAAGAAATAGACCGGTAGATCAGTGGAACAGATTAGATACAAAGGACAAAAAAGGGTACATCTATAGCAATCTAATCTTTGACAAACCCAAAGATTCCAACATTAGGGATAAAAATTCATTATTCGGAAAAAACTGTTGGGAAAACTGGAAATTAGTATGGCAGAAATTAGATATGGATCCACACTTAACACCATATACCAAGATAAGATCAAAATGGATCCATGATTTAGGCATAAAGAGGGAGATAATAAATAGATTAGAGGAACAGAGGATAATCTACCTCTCAGACTTGTGGAGGAGGAAGGAATTTATGACCAGAGGAGAACTAGAGATCATTATTGATCACAAAATAGAAGATTTTGATTACATCAAACTAAAAAGTTTCTGTACAAATAATACTAATGCAAACAAGATTAGAAGGGAAGTAACAAATTGGGAAAATATTTTTAAAAACAAAGGTTCTGACAAAGGTCTCATTTCCAAAATATATAGAGAACTGACCATAATTTATAAGAAACCGAACCATTCTCCAATTGATAAATGGTCAAAGGATATGAACAGACAATTCTCAGAGGGAGAAATTGAAACTATATCCACTCACATGAAAGAGTGTTCCAAATCACTACTGATCAGAGAAATGCAAATTAAGACCACTCTGAGATACCACTACACACCTGTCAGATTGGCTAAGATGACAGGAACAAATAATGATAAATGTTGGAGGGGATGTGGGGAAATTGGGACACTAATACATTGCTGGTGGAGTTGCGAAAGAATCCAGCCATTCTGGAGAGCAATCTGGAATTATGCCCAAAAAGTTATCAAACTGTGCATACCCTTTGACCCAGCAGCACTACTACTGGGATTATATCCCAAAGAAATACTAAAGAGCAGAAAGAGTCATATATGTGCCAAAATGTTTGTGGCAGCTCTTTTTGTTGTAGCTAGAAACTGGAAGATGAATGGATGTCCATCAGTTGGAGAATGGTTGGGTAAATTGTGGTATATGAAGGTTATGGAATATTATTGCTCGGTAAGAAATGACCAGCAGGAGGAATACAGAGAGGCCTGGAGAGACTTAAATCAACTGATACTGAGTGAAATGAGCAGAACCAGAAGATCACTGTACACTTCAACAACAATACTGTATGAGGATGTATTCTGATGGAAGTGGAAATCTTCAACATAAAGAAGATCCAACTCACTTCCAGTTGATCAATGATGGACAGAGGTAGCTACACCCAGAGAAGAAACACTGGGAAGTGAATGTAAATTGTTAGCACTAATATCTGTCTGCCCAGGTTGCATGTACCTTCGGATTCTAATGTTTATTGTGTAACAAGAAAATGATATTCACACACATGTATTGTACCTAGACTATATTGTAACACATGTAAAATGTATGGGATTGCCTGTCATCGGGGGGAGGGAATAGAGGGAGGGGGGGTAATTTGGAAAAATGAATACAAGGTATAATATTATAAAAAATATATATATATATATAATAAAAAAAATTTAAAAAAAGAAAAAGATACTGCAAAAAAAAAAAAAAGAAGAAAGCCTTTATCAGTCTCTCTTAATGTTAAGACCTTCTCTCTCTTAATTATTTTTTATTTATCCTGTTTGTAGCTTATTTGTACATATTAATTTGCATGACATCTCACCCATTAGAATATAATCTTCTTGAGAGCACAGACCATTTTTTGCTTCTTTTTATATCCCTGGTGCTTAACACAATTTCTGGCATATAGTGGGCACTTGATAAATGTTTATTAAATAATTGATTGACTGAACTTTGAGCTTTGGTTCTACTTAGACCACTAATTCATTGTGTAACTTCAGATAAACCTTTCTGATCTTCAACCATCAGATGGATTTTGATTAGATAATCTATAAGGTACCTTTGTACCTTATACTTATTATTTATACTTATAGTGAAATAAAAGTGTCAGGTAATCTCAAAACACAAGATGATACTAAAATTTACATTTTTATCTTGTACATCTAGACAAATAATTTAAATGTAAGTGTGTCTTTAGTTGTTTTATCTAGGATTTTTTAAGAAGGAAAATCTTTTATTATAGTTTAGTAAGAATAATTAGTATGAAGAATAATTCTCCAAAATTCTAGGACATACTTTTCCCCAAATACACATAGATTATATCCATGGAGAGCCCAATAACAAATTTGCCATAGAAACACATGTAGCCAAGATTTTGCTCACAACTCCATATAACAAGAAGTCCTTTTTTCCCACAAGAACTGGTAGAGTTCTTGTCAAGTTCCTTCTAGATATAATAATTTATTGGGTTCTAAGAAACAATATCCTAATAGAACCCAAGCTGAAACTATCTTTCCTCTATGTGTCATTTGTTGATGCATTTCTCAGCACAGGTTAAATGCAAGGCTCCTACTAGTCCAGTAATTTTGATTTGATCAATGAGAATAGGAATGCAATTTTTCCAATACATATACAAAAATATAAAGTACCCCTTTAGACTAAAAGCTCCTGAAGCTTGATTCCTCCCTTATGAATTATGTCCTTTGAAATTGGCTTGTTATATTACTCATAAGTTCAATGAATGTCTGATTTTTCCATTAATCATAACAAATTATCATGGACAGTCAAATGATCTTGTCCAATTACCTAAGAGCTTCAATTGTCTCAAATTCCTTAAAAATATGTTTGCAACTATTTGCACCTTTCATTAATTGTTTGAGTTTATGGGAACTCTGGGCTTTCTGTGTTTACAGTAATTAAGGTGGGAATAAAGCCCAAACTCTTACACTAGTATAAAAATACAAAAGTCATTAGTCTTAGAAGTTTACCTTTTATAACTGTACAACAGTTTTTAACACAGACATATCCATACATCATACTTTTAAAATTATAACTACATTTTACACATTTTCATACACATATATGAAATAGTTCATTTCTAACTATCTCCACCATGTGATTTACTTACATGTTGTATTTCACACTGACGAGATATAATAAATTTAAAATGTTTTAGATTTTTTTCTTTGATAAATTAGGAGATTATGAGTAATAGTATGTTTAGAGTTCCTAAATAATAAACATATATGATAAGAAGTGAAAAATGATAAGGGACCCTTATTCTGCTAAGTAAACTGCTTATAAAATTTAATTACATTCAGAAGGAAAGCCATTATAGCTGTCTTGGGCAAAGAACAGAAAATGATAAATTAGTGACCATATAGCACAACATTTGTAGAGAATAAGAATTGTCCTTTTTGGAAATAGAGTATTACTGTCTTTGAATCATTTGAGGGCTTCACTCCAGTTCTAACTCTCTATTCTAAGTAATCAAAAACAATACTTTTCTATAAAACTTTTTTTTATTTTTTGGTTTCTTTTCACTTCATTTCTTTCGATTATTAAATTAAAAGAGAATTT
Source organism: Sminthopsis crassicaudata (assembly GCF_048593235.1). Classification (NCBI taxonomy): domain Eukaryota; kingdom Metazoa; phylum Chordata; class Mammalia; order Dasyuromorphia; family Dasyuridae; genus Sminthopsis; species Sminthopsis crassicaudata. Next base: position 264,330,031 of record NC_133619.1, on the reverse strand, counting down.
GTAAGTCATCTAATACTATCTTTTATATATTTCATGAATCCCATTTTTAAAAAATAAATTGTCATCTCAATAGATAGACAAAAGATATCAAGAAACCATTCTCAAAATAAGAACTCTATATTATTAGCAATCAAGAAAGTTTACTCCAAATCATTAATAATAAGATAAAGACAAATCAAAACCATTTTGACTCTTAATTACAAGTTCAACAAGTTCTTCAAATAACAAAAGACAGAAAGAAATGTTAAAAGAGTTGTGGGAAGACATACAAGCAATGCATTTTTGCTGGAGCTGTGAATTGCCCCTACAATTCTGAAAAGCAATTCAGAATTAGAGCACAAAAATGAATATCCATACCCTTTGATCCAAAGTTTCTACTGCTACGCATATTTTCCAAAGCAGTCTATAAAATGGGAAGATGTAAATTAATTGTTGCAAGATGAAGTAAGAATAAGACAAATATACACACAGTGTTCATTATTATGTAAATAGAATGTAATTTTTTTTTAAATTGAACTATGAGCAGTTCTAAGGACCAAACTTGCCCCTAGAGGAGATGGGAATAATATGTCTTGCTTTACAAGGTTGTTGTAAGGATAAAATGAGATGTTTGTAAAGTGCTTTTTTAAATCTTAACATACCAAATAAATATTAATTATTATTTATTACTGAAATACTTTCAAAAATTAGTGATTTCAATTAATGTGGTTATTTACAATACTGTTATAAATTGAAATTTCTCCTGGAATTTTGGGAAATAAAGTATTTGCTACCCAAGACTTTGGCATATTTGAATGGTTTAATTGGCAGAAATGGATATGATTTAATTGGCAGAAATAAAAGTTTTAAAATGTATTGCATCTAATTACCACTGGACTCAAAGGAAATGAAACTCTTCCTTCTGTTTTACAGCTAAAGTCTTCTCCTCCACCAGACTGCAAGTTATTTTTCCATTTTTATCCCCAATACATAGCAACATTTTTTGCACAAAGTAAACAATTAATAAAGCCTTTTATAATTCATTGACTTTATAATTCAGTTGATCCTAGGATATCAGGATTGTGACCCCACCTAAATGATTAGAAAAGATGTTTGTGCTTTATGGAAAATTTAAGCAAGAAAGAACCTTAGATTTCACCTACTCAAACCCTCTCATTTTGTAAATGAGGAAACTGAAGCCAAAAGTTTAAGTGAATTTTTTAGATAGAAATAAATACCAAAGCTACTATTTGGACAAAAACCTTCTGATTTCAATACCATCACTTCCTTCATACACTTATTAGTGTGTCTCCATGGACTTTTAAAGTCTCCTACAATTTGAATCACATATAAAGTTCTATCCAAAAAACATCGCAGTGGAACAGTTAGATGGCACAATGGCTAGAGCACTGGTCCTGGAGTCAAAGGGACCTGGATTCAAATTTTGCCTGAGCAAGTCACTTAATTCCAATTGCCTCAGAAAAAAAAAGGGGGGGGGGGGCAAAAAACACCACAGAATCTGGACCTGGAGCCAGGAGAGATAGGTTTGAATTCTGATTCTTCTATTTGCTAACTCCAAGATTGTGACCAAGTCACTGAATTTCTCAGAATTTAGTTTTTCATTTCTATGAAATGGGAACTTTCTGCTTTTTTGGCAAATTGAATTTGAATCACAGTTTTACTCCTACCACCTTGGGAAAATCACAATTTTTACCTAAATTTCCATTTCTTCATCTGGAAAATGACAGAGACACATATTACATTATCTCTAAGGAGTAAAATGAGTTACATTCAACAAATTTGTAACTGAACTAAATATATAATCTGGTTATATTATGGCAATAACTTTATTATAGTGTTAACAGACAAATTTAGATTTATGACAGGAAAAACTAGAGCTGAATAAAGGGCTACTTAGTAGGGTAGTGAGTTCCCCTTATTGTGAATCTTCAAGAAGAAACTGAATGATAACTTGTGGGAGATATTATAGTGGAGACTCCTTTTAGTCATGTACCTATTTCATTGGTGATGGGTGGAGTTGGTGTAAAAAACTGATTTATATAAACTGTAAAGTGCTATATGAATAAGCATTATCATTATAATTTTATCTGCTCTCTACAAAATAACAGAAACGGAAACACTTCTTTCAATGAAATAAACACAACAACAAAATACAAATTCCTCACAATAAAGAAAATAACATGTCCTGCAAGCTTGTCGTCTTCCAAAAGAGCCCTGTTGGAAAACAAGATCTATACTGCAATTGATTTTTTTTAAGTGGCAGAATTTACTGGTGAGATGGATGAGCTAGAATTTCAAGTTGCTGACACCAAAAAAACACACTACTTCAGTAAGTGATAAATAACAAAGTCTTAACTAATAAGGTTGTTAAATAGGAGAACCAGTTTTGTATTGGTTGGTTTGTGTTTCCCTGAAAAGTCAGAGAAGATCTCACACTTGGGAACTATTGGAGATAAAGTTCAAAAAGCTGAGAAAAGTAGCTTAGCAGAGGTAGGAAGGCTGGTGATGACTGGGTATTCCTTATTACAACTTTGCTGTTTTTGACATGACAATGCAAAGTTCAAAACCAAAACAACAAACAAAAATTTCAACAGCAACCAACAGGCTTCCCTATGGATTTTAAAAAATTTTTTTTGCCATTCAGAAGAATGAGTCATATTTTTCCACTTTAATATCAAATAAAGATAAAGCATTAATATAAATACAATTACTATTTAATCTTAACAATCAATTAAGTTTGGAGAATGTAGGGCAAGACCTACATTTTTCAAAATTCAGAAAGACAGCCTTAGAAAAATCAAAATAACAGATAACGAGAGTACTGAAACATGATCAAAAACACTTGAAGAATCAGGACAAATAAGAAAAGATAGTTTAACTGAGACAATGTACATCAAGTGCTTTATAACCATGTCCTTAAATAATTGTGACCATGAGGAATAAGAAAATCACAAACTGTAGGACTGCTCAATACATGGGAGCCCACTAAAGTCATCTTATGATCTCTCAAGAATCAACTTATTTAAAAGTTTGTATATATAACTAAGACTCATACATTTACCTACATTTGTGATCATTTATTTTCTGTATGAGAAACCATTACTAATTAGCATCTATGACCATTTATTCTCTATTCAGACATCTCTGTAAGAAATTTAGTCTCTCCTTATAACCCTATTCTTTTTAATTTTTTTTCAATGAACAAGTTCCCTCTCTCCCATCCCCTTCCTCCCAGTGGAAAAAGAAAAACAAAAGCTCTGAAGCAAATATGCAGAATATAAATATGCTCTCCTGTTGGCTCTGTCTAAAATCTGTATCTCACTCTGCTTATTTAGTCCATCATCTCTTTATCAGGAGACATTCTAAAATGTCAGGGCAACATTCTAAATGATCAGTCCTCCAGAATCATAGTTGATCATTGCACTTATCAGAATTGTTTTTTATCATTTTTTATTTTTACAATGTTGCTGTTATAGTACAAATTGTTCTCCTGATTTTGCTCACTCTGAGATGCATCAAAGTAAGGTTTGAGCAATACTATCTCCATTTCCCTGTTCTTCATTTGTATATATTTTTTCTTGTGCTCTCCTCATTAGGTTTCCTCCTTCCTTCCTCTTTGCTTCCCAAGTGTAACCTCTTCTTAAATTCTTCTTCTAAGATCACTAAAACATAAAGCTCATTTCTAGGAGCTCCATGTTACTTGAATCTCTTTAAGAATCCCAGGTAACATTATAATTATCAGGGCTTGTGTAACGAGCTGTCGTCTCTAGAAGCTGCCGGATCGCTCTCTGGGAAGAGATCTGCTTTGTCTACTCAAATCTTTAAGACAGATTCTTCTTCCTGTAGTGATCCGTTGTCTCCAGGCAGTTGCTGTTAACTCTTGTCCTTAGAAGTGACTTCCCTTCCTGCAGAGAGCCCCGTCAGGCCTGATGTAATGCAGAGAGTCTTTCTTCTTGAATCCTGGCTCTGAATCTCCTCCAGCTCTTATCCTTCTCCACGCCGATCTGCTCTCTGCGCCCAGTGCTGTCTCTTTTTATCCTCCCAGAGAATGGGCGTGGGATAATGCAAGGGCTTCTGGGAAGAACCACCCCAGCCAATGAGCTTGCCCCCTCTATCAAGTCAACCTGAGTTCTCACCTTGTAATTGTCCAGAAAACCTGAATTCTCACCTTGTCACTATCCAGACAACCTCAGTTCTCACTTAGTAATCCTAACATCTCCCCCTTTCTTTTGATTTAGAACATAGGACAGTCATGACCTTGAAACATAAATCCATCAATATGGGAAGTATTACAGATAATTACATAAATTACATAAGCATATAGTAACATAGTAACATAACGCATGCTAGAAGTATATAACATAATCAAATAATCATAAATTGAAAATTTATAAATGTCCATAAGTCCATTGTCCATTATTCTCATCTTGTGTGAGGAAGTCCAATGATTCCTTCTGGTTTTTAAAGTTCTTTAACAGTCTTCTTATTATCCATGCTCTTTCAGTGTCAGATGTTTCTTAGATCTTCTCCTTTATTTTGAGGTCTTTCTCTTTTTCTGTCTCTCTCTGATGGACAAGGCGAATATGACTCGTTGGCACCCATCTGATTCCTTCTTCATCTGTTTTCTTCTGTCTGTTAAAATACTAGCAAACCCTCTCTCCCAGGCAGTTAACCTATTTAATTTTCTTCTATTTACCACTTTCTAAATCTCTTCTCATCATCTGGCAATTACATTGAAATTGTTTGCACTGGACACACCCCTATTGGTTTAAAAGGTCTGTATTCTCCCCAAGTGTAATCCATTCTTGCAATCTGATTGCCTTTTGGCTCACTTATCAGGTAATCCCTTTCTACCATGTGATTACTTTTCTGCTGGTTGATCAAATCAGAGTCCTGACCTTCTAAAGGCTCTTTAGGTGTAACATCAGCTGCCATCATGCCCCAAGTCTTTTTTGCCTGGGGCCCTGGATCTGGGCCCCTCATCCTATTTCCCTGAATTAGTTTACACTCTGATGCCCAATGGAGTCCTCTGTTGCATTTTGGACATGGGGTTTTAGGTCTTCTCTCACCCTGTCTTCTCACTGTATCTCCATACCTACACTGAGCTCTTAGATGTCCAATTTTTCCACATTGAAAACATCGCCGAGTTTCTCTAGAAGGCCCTTGCCATGAGGGACCCTGTCTTTCCACATTCATCATTGTCCGGGTGTAAAAAGCATTTGTTCCCACTGTAGCACAGCGTCTTATGATCTCCTCTAAAGGAGCATCTTTGTCTAATCCCCATATAATTCTTTTGCAAATCTCGTTGGCATTTTCCTTAGCCAGATGTCTGGTCATTATTTCTGTAGCTGAATTTTCTCCAATAGTTCTTTTGACAGCAGTTTGCAAACGTCCCACAAAATCTGCAAAAGGTTCATTGGGACCTTGCTGTATTTTAGTGAAAGCCTCTCCACGATCTTTCTGTCCAGGAAGGACACCCCAAGCTTTTATTGCAGCCTTAGCAATTTGCTCATATATTGTCATGGTATAATTAATCTGTTCCGAATTCTCTCCATACTGACCTTCACCAGCTAAGTGCTCAAAAGTGAATTGTGTGTTAACTCCTATTTCCAAATTGCATCTGACTTGAATTTTACATAATTCATGAAATTCCGCAAGCCATAATAAATTTTCTCCAGGTTCCAGACATGTCCTTGCTATGGATTTCCAATCATTCGGGGTTAGGACTTCATAAGACAAACCATCTAGTAACATTTTGACATAAGCTGATGTAGCCCCATAAAGGGTACAACCTTTTTTCAAATCCTTAATTTTATTCAAATCTAAAGGTGCATATCTTCTCCTTTTATGGCCTACAGAGTCAATCTCTTCAATCACAGGATATGCATGTATAAAATCACTTATATCCTGTCCTTCTTTTTTAGCTTTAACCAATGCTTTTTCTAATCTTGTCATAGGCTTAGACTGCTTCACAGACAATTCTGTTTGTGTTTCTGCCTCTTCCTCTCCTCCTTCTTGCTCCACCCATGAAGGGTTAATTGAGGGAGGAGATGGGAGGTGCTCCTGTTGCTGTTGCTCAGAATTGTACTTAACTTCATTGTTATCTGATTCATCCTTTTCACCTAGTTTAGTTGACACCTCCCCATTTTGCTCCTTCATCTCTTCCTTTAGAATAACATTTTTAAAGCCATTTGGATTAAATTGTAGGTATGAATTGTATCTTTGGAAACTGAGTTTGGTCTGGAACCAAAGGGTAAAATGTCACAAAGGTAATTGTACTGTTCACCTAATTGCTCTCCTACTAATTTCCACTCATCTGGATCCAATTCTTCTTCCAGAGAAAAAGAAGGACATATGACCTTCACAGTTCTTAAAAGTTCAGTAATCTCCTCTAAAATTATAATCAATCCTTGGCTTTTCATAACCTTGATGATGCTCTCTAAACATTTTCCTTGAACAGAAGGTGTTTGCCCCATTTCACTATAAGAGATTGCTGGTTTAGCCCTTAACAAATTAAGTTCCTTATTTATCTATTAGCACGCTCACTTAATCTTTAACAAAGTTTCCTCGTTACTCACGGTTCTGGGTCAGAGAGACTGAGATCTAGATCAGAAGCTTTTCCACTGGAATCAGGACTGTGTCTGTCCCTGTTCGGGCGCCAAATTGCGAAGGTCTGGTCTAGCTCCTTTTGTCAGGATAAGCAAAAGTCCTTGCCCCACGTTGGGCGCCAAATGTAACGAGCTGTCGTCTCTAGAAGCTGCCGGATCGCTCTCTGGGAAGAGATCTGCTTTGTCTACTCAAATCTTTAAGACAGATTCTTCTTCCTGTAGTGATCCGTTGTCTCCAGGCAGTTGCTGTTAACTCTTGTCCTTAGAAGTGACTTCCCTTCCTGCAGAGAGCCCCGTCAGGCCTGATGTAATGCAGAGAGTCTTTCTTCTTGAATCCTGGCTCTGAATCTCCTCCAGCTCTTATCCTTCTCCACGCCGATCTGCTCTCTGCGCCCAGTGCTGTCTCTTTTTATCCTCCCAGAGAATGGGCGTGGGATAATGCAAGGGCTTCTGGGAAGAACCACCCCAGCCAATGAGCTTGCCCCCTCTATCAAGTCAACCTGAGTTCTCACCTTGTAATTGTCCAGAAAACCTGAATTCTCACCTTGTCACTATCCAGACAACCTCAGTTCTCACTTAGTAATCCTAACAGGCTTGCTTGTATAATCTTCTCCACTCCCATGAAAATATAAACATTTCCCGACTCTATCAAAAGTCTTTTCTGATTTCTTAGTTGTATTTATTTTTCCTACTTATTCCTATTGTTGCAAAGTTTTAATCAGTCTTTTCATCAAGATTACCAATAATAGAGGTAGCTTGATGGCAGAATGGATAGAGTACTGTCCTTGGAGTCAGGAAGACCTGAGTTCATATCTGATCTCAGACACTTAACACTTCCTAGTTGTGTCTCTGTGGGCTATTCATTTAATCCCATCTGCCTCACTCAAAATAAATAAATAAATAAAAAGAAATGCCAATAATAGTCAATGGGCATTAAACATTTATTAAACATCCATTATGTTCCAGACACTGAACTATGGTTCAAGATACTGAAAAGAGGTAAAATACAGCCCATGCAATCAAGAAACTCAAAAAAATAGTGGGGGCAAAAAAGTGTGTAGATATATCTATATCTATATCTATATCTATATATAGATAGATATATAGATATAGATATAGCTATAGATATACAAAGGGATCTTATATACAGAATAAATAGGAAATAATTAAGAGGGAGAAGGTTCTACATTTAAGAGGGGTTGGGAAAAGCTTCCTGTAGAATTTGATATTTGTATTGGTTCTTAAAGGGAGCCAGTGAAGCCAATAGGTAGAACGGAAGAGGTATAGTGTTCTAGGCATGAGGGACAGCCAGGGGAAAATGCCTAGAAAGGAGAGATTCAATACCTTGTTTGTGAAACAGCAAGAAACTATTGTTACCAGAAGAATAAAGAGAAGGATAAGTAAGAGAAGAACCAGGAGAAAATGGTGTCCAGAAAAGATAATCAAGGAGAAAAGGGTGATAAAGATAGTCACATGCTGTAGAGAGGCCAAGGAGAATGAAGATTGAGAAAGTACCACTGGATTTGAAAATTAAGAGATCATGTTCATCAAAAGTACATTAGTTTTTTCTTTCTCTAGGATATATTCAGTTTGGGGGTAAATTATTTTTAGTTATTATCATATGTCTTTTACATTTGGAATAATCAGTTTCATGTATTCTATTATTTTATTCTGGTAGCAGTAATTCTTGTGTGACTTGACAATACTTATTCAATAGTTGAATACTTGAATTCTTTCTTTCTAGATTCTTTTAAGTACTTTTTTCCCCTTTTGGCATGGAAGTGCTAATGTTTGGCTATAACATCCTTAAAAGTTTTCATTTAGAAATTTCTTCTGAGGATGATTTTTTTTCTTTTTTCATCTATACAAATGTCATATACAAACACCCAGAACCCCAATCTAAGCCAGTTTCATGGTAACATCCACAGCTGAGCACAAATACAACTCAGGCCCATCAGAGAATGAATGATTTACCACAAAAGGAGCAAAATTTTACCCAAGTGACAGCCTTTTTGAAAATTAAAATTAATCAAACAGAAGTTAATGACTATGAGATACGAATTATTAAAATGGTCAGAAGATTTAAAAATAGGGGATAATATAACTCATATCAAATACAAGTAATTTGGACAACAGATCAAGGAGGGATAATTTAAAGATCGTTAGACAAAAAAGACTAAAAAAAAGAGCCCAGACAGTTCCTGTCCTATGTATTATTTGTTATATGTCAAATTTAAAATTGTGGGCTGGAAAAGTGATCAAATGATTTCCTAATCACTGCTCAGTTTAGTATTCATTTTTATCTTTGAGAAATTGTGAGAGAAGTTGGACTATACTACTTCTTCTTATTCTGTTTTCTTGACTTCTCTTCCTCCTCCTTCTTTGCAGTTCCAATACCACAGCCAAAAATAAAATAATGATATTTTAAAATAGAATCTTCAGCCAGAAGAAGTGATGATGGAGTTCTGGTCAGTGGAAGGAGAAATTTGTTAGTGAGAGCTCAACCTCACTGGTTCAGTTGCTATTCAGGTTAATGATCAACCATCATTACAGTAAAAATTATCTGATGGAGAAGGTTAGAGTCATTAGTTATTATTCAGTTATTACAGAATGTTCATCTCTAAACTGAAACCTGGAAATCCATGCCAGGCCAATTGCCTTCTAGTATCCCTAGAAATGGAAGCAGGGATGAAGAAGAAGGGGAAGAGGGATAAAATGAGTCATTTATACAGAATCATGTTTACTATCAATTGATTAATTCCTGGGCATGATCATGCAGAGTCTAATGTTGCTTGGGTTACTTACTATCTCTATGATTTTGGATAAATCACTTTATCTATCTGGACCTCAGTTCCTCATCTGTCAAATGAAAAGACTGGATTAGAAGGCTTTGTCAATTCTAGATTTATGATCTCATGAGAGTAGGAGAGACTTCTACCCATTAATTCAAATGTGCTTTTCCTTCTTTGAATAATTTGGTTAAGAGCCCCCGGAGAGGAACAGATCATGCTGTACCTACTAGTCCAGAGGATCCCTTTAGGTCTAGGAAATAACTGTAAGCTATTATCAGTCAAACAAAGAGTTAGTTTTCTTGTCAAAAACACTGTGTTTTGAGGCAACCTGTACTGATTACTGGCTTTAAGAGGTTAAGCAAATCTCTTCAGTTTTCTGAACCTTATCTGTTGAATGGAGATAATAATTTTTGCACTATCTGCTTCCTGGGATTGTTGAGTGGAAAATATTTTGATGAAGATTCACACATATGTGACCTATTATTACTGTTGAATTAACCATTAATTAAAAACAGTGTTTTTCTCCTGTATTTTGAAACATTACTCATGTCCATTTTACATTTTTGTCTAACTTTTTTGTGGGACAGGGAAGAATAGGGAGGGAGAGATACTACTTTACTCTTTCTATTTAAAAAGACTGCTTAAATTTTACATTCATTTTCCCTTACATAGATAATTTGGGTATTGAGGTGAACCTCTAGGGCATTTAGATTGATTAGACCAATAACAGGAATTGCTAATGTGGTTGCTACTGAATATGATAGATTCACTAGGTGGAATCATTTGCTAAATCAAGAGTACTCTATTTTTATTATATTTATCTTTGTCCTTTGGATTCTAAGTTGACACTGCTGACAGCACTGTTCTGAGCACACAAACACATCCAAAAAGAGAATAATATACCCTCACACATAGATTCTTGTTTCACATGAGCCTATTTGCATTTATCATTCAGAACTTTCCTCTTTCATCCAGAAACAATAAGAAACTCCAATCCTGACTGCTCCATAGTTGTACAGCTCACAGCACATCTCCTAAATGAAGGTTACCACAACATCAGATAAAGAAAGGAGTTTTGGTTGATTAACTTTATCAAGTTGCTTCCCTGCTTCCTTGACATAGATAAAGTTGGCTTTTGTCAGCAAACACAGAACTTTGCCCTTTCTATCTACATAGTGGGAAATGACATCTAATGGGCAGCACAGTACATATGCATTCAATTTGCCCAGGAACAAAACATTCTAGATGTTGACAGCAAGGATATTATAATTTCAATAAGTCAAGTATCACCTATTTAGGGGTTTTTCTTTGTACTACTTGTAAAATCCTAACCATAGAGTGTAATAATAACAATAATTGACATTTAGGCAGTGATGGAAAGCTTACAAATGCTTTATATGCATCTTTTTTGATTGTCCCATAACTCTGTGAGAAAGATGTAGGAGAGGGGGAGAAATAGAAAGATAGATAGACAGGGAGAAAGAGAGAGAGAGAGAGAGAGAGAGAGAGAGAGAGAGAGAGAGAGAGAGAGAGAGAGAGAGAGAGAGAGAGAGAGTTGGAGACATAGAAGAAAAAGAAAAAAGAGGAGAAAAATGAGAGGAAGGAAGAGAATACAAAGCAAGAAAAGAGGAAGAGAGGGTGAATGAGGGAGGGAGAGACAAAGACAAAAGAGAAGAGATGAGGAGGGGAGAGGCAAGCAGAGGAGGGAAGGGAATAGTAAAGGAAGGAAAGGAAGAGGGAATAGAATAGAAGATGAGAAGGAAGAAAGAAGATAGGAGAAATAGGAAGAGAAAAGAAAGAAGAAAGAGAAAAGGAGAGACAAAAAGACAGAGAAACAAATCCAACAGTTCTTCAGAAAAGCCATTTCTCCGTGTTCATTACAAATGACTTCTCTACAGCTTTTGAATCTGTCACTCTTTCATTCTGGACACTGCTTCCTCCTTTCTCTTCTTTACGACAGCTCTTTCCTGGAATTTCCTCCTACTTGAGTGACTGAATCTTATCATGTCCTTTGATGGATCACAGTCCATATTTTACCTCATCCCTGTAAGTGTCCCTCAAGGTTCTATTCTGTTTGCTTTCCTTTTCTCTCTTTTTAGAAAGTTTGATCACCCCAACAATTTCAATTATCTCTATGTAGATGACATTCCTCATATAAAGGTGTATATATATATATATATATGTGTGTGTGTGTGTGTGTGTGTGTGTGTGTGTGTGTGTGTGTGTGTGTGTATGTGTATAGCACATTTCACTTGCTTTTTCATAGACATATCCACTTTTACATTCAATTTGTCAACAAGCCCTCCACAATTTGGGTCTGATTTATCTTTTGAGCCTTATTATATTTAATTTCCTTCATATATTTTATAGTCTAGTCATACTGACCCCTTTCTTTTTCCTCACACTTATTTGGTTTATATTTATACAATACTTATGTTACTTGCTTCCAGTAGACAATAATTTGTCAAGGATGGCTACAACACTCAGCCTAGATGCCTGGGTTGAAAGTTACTAATAAAATATCATACCTGATATTTATGAAAAGATAAGATTGGTCAGTCCTAACATGTATAATTGTTTTCTTATTGACTAACAGATAGTATTAATTTAAATGTCATCCTTATCAGAAACATCTCCATCCCCAAAACTCTAAAGGACCACTTGTAACTGACTTGTGACAGATCCTTCTAAATTCATATTGGACTAAGTAACCACAATCAAAAACACATATACCCTGACCTCAATATTATAATATCATTGGTCCTCTTCTAAAAACAAAAGGATTAATAACAATAATTCCAGTAATTAGTATAGTGGGTACTTCATGATAGTTCCTTAATAAATAGTAGTAGATCCTCAGTAATTAATAAATGATTGCTGAATAACTGACATCAGTTCCTTCTGATTTTTAGCATTATTAGTGTTATTTTGAAAACTACGCTCTTATTCTTTCTCTGTTTTTTGGTTTCACTTCAATTTTCAGCTTATTTCTTCTGAAAATCAAATAAATTATAGGAAGTGGTCATTCATGCTGCTATTTTGATTATTACTATTTTGAAGAACAGAGAGGGGATGTTCTCAATTTCTTAATTCAGTTACCCCATCCAACCTTACTGAATCTGAAAGTCATGTTCTTCAAAAGAATTTTTGTTTGTTTTAGATAAAATTGGGTATTCTGTGCCCATGAAAAACAAAAGTTGTTTTTCATGTTTGTGGAATGGTTGGACACATTGTGAGAAATGGATATAAAAAGAAAAGATAAATATGAAAATTTAGAAGATCTTAGGAAAATGTGTATGAAAGATTGTGGGGTGAAATAAATAAAAGCAAAGCAACTATACACATAATAACCACAAACAACATAAAGGAAAACAACACTGAACATTAGAATTCATCATTGTTATTTCTAATCTTAACTCCAAAGATTTGAAGAAGAAATATATGAATTATATTCATTTTTTTCCATGGCAAAAAAGATATAGACTACAGATGCCAAATGAGTCATATGCTCTCAGACCTCATCAAGATAGTGGTGCATTTTGCTAAAAAGTACTTTTGCTGTTTTTATTCTAAGTGAGGATTTGAGATTGAGGTAGAATATTGGTAAAGAATTGTAAAACTTTTTTTAATCAATAAAACATTAAAAAGGAACAAAAATTAAATTAGCTTAATGCCTACCAATAAGAATACCACATAATTCAAGTTCACCTAAAAAAAAAAAAAGAATTTATCTGTCACAATGGTAAATGTCTAAACTATGGCTCACATTTTTCTTCAAACCTAAAATCTAATCAAATTTTCTCAGTTACAAAATAGTGTCTAAGGGTCAGACAATCTTGCTCATTCTCCCCTGGGAAGAACTGATTTTAAGCAAACTTATTAGAGGTTAGTAGTTACATATTTTCATTGCTTTTTTTGGTGATCCTTTGTGATAGCATAAAACTTTTTTCTAACAATATCTAAAAGCTAGCAAATTCTTATTTTAAAAGGAGCTGGATCCATCTTAATATTTTCCTGCCACAATCATCTGAGGCCAATTTCTTCTAAAGGAATTAAAAATGCAAATCTAATATCATAATTGTGTAATACGATAAGGATGGCAGTTTAATCAATACTATCTCTGTCAGTCAATAACAAGACTATGATGCATGTTTTTCAGTACTGACCAATCTCACTTTATCACAAGCATAAGATATGACATTTTATTAGTAACTTTCAATCAATCAAATCTAATTTTTGCATTATAGAGATTCATATTGTCATCTTAGAGCTGGTAACATTAGGGTGGCTCTGGGAGCCAGACATCTGATATTCAAAACCTTGACTTTTCCTACTATTCATGGAATAGTGGGGGCAGTGCTGGATTGGGAGCCAGAAAATGTGGATTTGAAGTTCACCTTGGCTTCTTCTAAGTGTGGGGTGACAAAGAAAGCTACATCTCTCTGGGGCTCAGTTTTGTCATCTGTAAAATGAGGGAGGGGATTGTATTAGGTGAATGCAAAGCAACTAGCTTTGTGAATTAAAATACAGAGAGCCAATTCAGAGTCAAGCATATGGAAATCTTTATCTTTTAGACACAAGAAATAACTCTGAATAGCAATGATATCTCTACTGACTGTAAAAAGCTCAAAAGAATTGAAAGTTGAAATGTCTATCTGTGCACCTCTGATAAGATACAATTCAAAAAAGCACTGAACTGAGAGTCAAGAGACCTGATTTTTAACTCTTAATCTCTGTCTTTTACTCTGTTCTTGAATAGGGCAATCTCTATTCTCAGTTTCCTAGAATGTAAAATAAGAATAATACCTGCACAATATCCTCCCAGGGGTTTTATGAAAAAAGTCAATAAATGAATAAACATCTATTAAAAGCTATTTGCCAGGCACTGTGCTAAGCACTAAGGCGACAAAGAAAATCAAAAGATAGTGCTACATAAATCTAAAAAAAAACTATATAACTATAAATTATTTTATCAGTACCCCTATTCTTTTTTCTCGAAAAATACTAAGCATCTTTAACATAACACTTCACAATTTGTAGTGTACATTCACAACCATTATAACCTTTGTGACTCCCAGCAACCATGTAAAATTTACTGAGAAGATATATTCTGTATTGAAGGCAAAAGGATTGACAAATGGATAATGGCATTATTCAAGTGCACAAAACAATGATTAGACTAAATTCATCAATGCAAAATTTCCAAGGAGAGAATTTTTGAACCGTAAAGGATAGAATAGTCTACATAAAGTTCCCCAAAATGCTACATCCAAACAATAGACAATATAATTATGATAAAACATAATTAAAATAAACAATAAACATATATTTATAAGGCATATATGTATATGTAATAAGAAAAATATATTTTAATGATATGGCAACAAAGTATTCAAAGGAGAGCTTAATTAAAATGCAAAAATACTCAAGTACTAAGGCATTAAAAATAGACTATAATATTCCCTATGAAGATATGACAATATGAAGAGACAAAAGAAAAAGGAAATTGCAAACTTGGAAAAAATTAAATTTGACAGGCTTATGAATTGGGTAGGAATCTTAGAGAACTTTTTTTTTAATCAATTAAAGGATTTTTCAAAAAAGAATTATCCTATCAGATATAACCCAGAAATTATAGTTCTAAATATGATATCTTAAGAAATGGGGACTATATACATATGAAATATCAGAAAAATTTAAATGATGCTAAAGAAAATAATAATAATAGAGCTTTATGACACAAAGCTAAAGAAAATTATTGTGGCAAACATATCTTTGGACATAGACATATATGTTAACAAATCAGAAAACAAGTGGACTGACAGACAAACTTTGCAGTTTAAAAAAAAAGATAAACAATTAGCACAAATAAACATCTTTTGAAAATGAAAAATAAAATAAAAATTTAAAAATAATTTATTAAGTGGTAGGCATTGCAGATACACATATAAAGAATAAAACAATATTAACACTTTCATTCTTTTTGTTCATTTTCTTGTGCAAAATAAATAATATGGAAATGTTTTATGTTATTGTCCATGTATAACCTATATCAGATTGCTTATCATTTTAGGTAAGGGTAAGAGGAGGGAGGAATGAAAGGCTAGAATTAGTAAATCAAAACTTTTTTAAAATGTTAAAATTGTTTTAACCTGTAATTGGGAAAAATAAAATATTATTTTTAAAATTTTTAAACATTATAATTGGAAAGAGCCTATAAGATAGAGTGAAGAGACAGGTAATTCCAGGTATTGTGCTGCTCAAACCAAGGGTATGGATAGAGGCAATGAAGTATCAGATGTGATGAAAAGGGAGGTCAGTTTGGATTACAGAGTGCAGGTCAGGACGTAATTGTTTATGCAGGTAAGTTACATATATAGATCTATACATAAAGAAAATTCCTTTTATCATAATGTGAAGGAAGGCCTACTATGTAGATTAACTTGAGACAAAGACACTAACATGAGGCTATTATAACAATTAAATAGAAGATGGCAAGAGCCTGAACTAAAGTGAGAAGAGAAAAGCAACTGAATATCAGAAATATTTCAGAGACAGAAATGGGGAAAATGGCAATTGATTAGATATGTAGGATGAGGAAGAATGAGAAAGGGAATATATTACTGAAGTTATAAACCTAGGAAACTAGAAGAATGATGGTGTCATTGACCTAAAAAAATTCAGGGGCAGTTAGGGGGCACAGTAGGAGCACAACTCTGGAGTCAGGAGAAGCTGAGTTCAAATTTGATCTCAGACACTTAACACTTCCTAACTGTGTGACCCTGGGCAAGTCACTTAAGCCCAATTGCATCAGGAAAGAAAGAAAAAGAAAGAAAGAAAGAAAGAAAGAAAGAAAGAAAGAAAGAAAGAAAGAAAGAAAGAAAGAAAGAAAGAAAGAAAGAAAGAAAGAAAGAAAGAAAGAAAGAAAGAAAGAAAGAAAGAAAGAAAGAAAGAAAGAAAGAAAGAAAGAAAGAAAGAAAGAAAGAAAGAAAGAAAGAAAGGAAGGAAGGAAGGAAAGAAGGAAAGAAGGAAGGAAAGAAGGAAAGAAAAAAGGAAGGAAGAAAGAAAATGGAGGAAGGAAGGAATGGAGGAAGGAAGGAATGGAGGAAGGAAGGAAAAAGGAAGAAAGAAAGAAAAATAAGGAAAGAAAGAAAGAAGAAAAAGAAAATTCAGAATAACAGTTAGTTGAGGGAAGGGGGAAGAAATATTGCATTACATTTTGGAAATTATTAGTTCTTTTTGTTTCCTGATATCTACTTTGCAAGGTCTAATCATGGACAAAATGAAGAGGATTGAGATTCATCTGTATAAAACATATCATTAAACCCATGGGAATTAATAAAGTCAAGGGAGAAAATGTAGAAAAAGAATAATAGAGATCAATGACAGAGTTTTAAGAAACAACTAAAGGATAGACATGATATAGATGAAGACCTCAAAAAAAGGATATTGAGAAAGAATTTTAGGTAGGAAAAGAAACAGATAGTGTCATGAACATCCACAGAGGAGAAAGTGTACACAAGAAGCAAATGGTCATTAGTTCAAATGAAGCAAATATGTTGAGAAGAATGGAGACTAGAGATAAGATTTTTGACTATTTGAGTTTACTAATTAAAAAGTCATCAGTATATTTGGAAAGAATAGCATCAGTTGAGTAAAGGGAGAAGTCAAACTGCAAAAAGGGCTGAAGAATGAGTGGTCAGAAAATTGAGACAATGAATGTAGACAACTTTTTCTAGGATTTTTGTTGAGAACTGAAGAAAAGTTATAAGTATATTATTTGTGGGGAGAGAAGGATCCAATAAAGTCTTTCGTTTTTTAGGACAGAGCAACTTGGGCATATTTGAAGATAATAAAGTAATTAATAGGTAAGAGAGGTTAAAGAGTATAGGAGTAGGGGCAGAGGGGGATAGAGATGTTTAAAATTATGATTTATTTGGAGAAGTCTGGATAAAATGGGTTCAAGGACACATATAGAAGAATTGACCTTGCAGTGATATAGAAAAATAAAAACACCAAT
Source organism: Sminthopsis crassicaudata (assembly GCF_048593235.1). NCBI lineage: Eukaryota > Metazoa > Chordata > Mammalia > Dasyuromorphia > Dasyuridae > Sminthopsis > Sminthopsis crassicaudata. The sequence goes on along the minus strand of NC_133619.1, from coordinate 264,312,611 downwards.
ACATTGTTGATTGAGTTGTGAACTGGTCCAACCATTCTGTAATTTGGAACTGTGCTCAAAGGGCTTTAAACCTGCACATAATCTTTGACCCAGCAATTTCACTACTAGATCTGTATCCCCAAGAGATAAAAGAAAAAAGAACATATATGTATAAAAATATTTATAGTAACTCTTTGTAGTATCAAAGAATCAGAAATTGAGGAGATGCCCATCAACTGGAGAATATCTGAACATTGTGACATATGTGATAGAATAACATTGTATTATAAAAATAACAAGGGCAATAAGTTCAGAAAAATCTAGGAAAACCTATAAAACCTATAAAATCTATAAAACCTGACACAAAGTGAAGCGAGCTGAATTCAGAGATTATTGTTCAAAACAACAGCAACATTGGAAAGATAGTCAACACTGAAAGACCTGGCCATTCCGATAAATATGGTGATCCAAGAAAATTCCAAAGACCTCATAATGAAAGATACTCTCCATTTCCAGAGGGAGAGCTGAAAAAGTATAAGTGCAAATTGAAGTATAATTTTTCAGTTTTTTCTTTCTTCTTCCTTATTTCTACTTGCAAAATGATTAATATGAAAATATGTCATACATCATTTTTCATGTATAATTAATATTATTTTCTTGCTTCCCTCAGATGAAGGAGATGTAGGAAAAAGGGAAAGTTTTTGGAATTTAAAATTTTTCTTAAGAAGAATTTTAAACATAATAGTAAATTTTGAAAAAAGAAAAAGGTGAGATATGGAAGGCATAAAACAGGAGGAGAATTAGATTATTTGGGGGGCATAAGATAAGGAATCAATTAGAGAGGAATAAAATGATTGATGTTGTAGTAATAGCCCAGATGAAGTTGCAATAAAATAAGAATAAAATAGAATAAGTCAATAATACACCAATTACATCAATAGCTAATGATATAAAATATTAATTAAAATGCTAAGAGAAAATAGAAACATAGCCCAATGAAGTGTTCAGCTTCACCAAACATCAAAAATGCATAAATGCTTCAACATTAGGAAAATAATGTCATAAAGAATATTATTAACAAAGCATGATCATATCAATAAATATAGAAATGACTTTCCATAAAATATAGCAGTTATATTTAAAACACTAAAAATAAGAATAAAAATATATTTCATTAAAATAACTTAAAAGTATCTATCTTAACTAAAACCAGGAATTAATGTTATTTGTAACAGAGATAAAAAGCAAAATTTCCCACATAAGATGAATGGTGATGCAGCCATATCCCTTTGGTTTACATATAAATAAATATATATATATATATATATATATATATATATATATATATATATATATATCAACATATCAAAAGTAGTTAACAGAATAAGCATTTGCTAATAGAGAAAACTGTTTTGTTACCAGATATCATTATGATTTACTTAGAAAACCCTAGAGAACCAATAAAAACATGAAATGATAAGTAGTCTCAATGAAGCAATAAAATATAAAATAAGCCTGTGAAAATCATCATCATAAATGTTAATAATAAATAGAAATAAAAATCTTATGTAGACTAATAATTAATTTAATTTAATATCTCCAATCCCTACCATAGTAACTAATATGTAACTAATAAATGCTTGTTGATTAAATAATTTATTGACCTGGTAGTTGATTCAGTGGTTAATCAAGATACCCATGTTGAATTTGTGTAAATAGAACCAAAAGCCATTTTAACATAATTCAAAAAAATCTAAATAATTAGAGATATATCCCATATTCATAGCTGGACTGTGCTATTGTGGTAATGATGGAAATTTTATCCAAATTAAATAATTAAAATGTCCAAAGCATACCTAATAGAATTAATAAAAATAATAAAATGTATATGGAGATTGAAAAAGGCCAAGAATATCAAAGGAAAACTCATAAGAAGTAGAAATTTAGTGGTAATAGATCACAAAGGTGATCTATTTTTTTTTTTTGACTGAGGCAATTGGGATTAAGTGACTTGCCCAGGGTCACACAGCTAGTTAGTATTAAGTATCTGAGGTTGGATTTGAACTCAGGTCCTTCTGACTTCAGGGCTGGTACTCTATCCACTATGCCACCTAGCCACCCCAAAAGGTGATCTTTTAAATGTTTTGGATAATAATAAGGATATTACAAAACTGGTGATGAGAAATTATCACAATCACAATTATCACAATTATTGTAAAAGAAGAAAGAAAATCTAGCGTGCAAACTGTAGACAAGTACACTAAACATATACTTGTGCATTATTAAAAGAATGGTTGGGAGCAATTAGAAAAGAAACCAATGATAATTAAAAGTCAGGTTGGATTCATCAAAAAAAAAAATCATAAACAAACTATTCTCATTGACATCTTTTTTTTTCCCATAAGCTATATAGTCCCGGGAAATTATTTTGACATAATATGTTTAGATTTCACCAAAATTTAACAAAATCTCTCATGCTTAGCAAATGAACAGGTGAAGGCTAAGCAATTTAATAATTAGCTAGATTTGGGAATGATTGAATGACCAAATTAATGAATGAATTAATGCCAGTACACTTGAACAAAGTGTACTAGTAGTAGTCCCTAAGCATTGTCCTTGTATTCAACATTTTACCAACGATGTTTTTAAAAATCATAGATGCAATGTCTATCAAATTTACCAGTAACAGAAAACTTTTTTTTTTTTTTTACCAAGATTTAATGTACATTTATTCTTAACTCGTGGAACATATAGTATAAAGATTTCATACTGAATAAATGATATTCATTAAGCCAAAAAAGGAAAAAAAGGAGGAATTTACATCAAGTTTTTTTAGCTACATTGTTTGAAATACAAATATGCAGAATTTATCACTGAAAAAATCTCAATTGTGTTTCTTCATCAGGAACTTCAACTGAACCTAGAACTTTTTCACACCTCGATTAGAAAGAAAACAAAACGAAAACGAAAACGAAAAAAAAAAAAAAAAACCCAGGAAAAATAAACTATAAGTTGATTGGCTGCTGAGACAGCAATGACTTTTTACACAGAGACCTGTACAGCATCACCTCCAAGAGGAGAGATGTCTGGCAAGAGATTAAATAATTGTGTCTCGCTTTGGGCAGGTCACCAACTTGTTATAACTCGTCATACTATAAAGGAGGAGGGCAGGGGCGTGGCTAGGGACCAAACTGTGGGGCTCCAGAGGGTATGTGCAATGTACAACGTCATCTATATACACACGCAGCCGCGCAGGGCACTGCGGCTAAAGGTTAAAACCAGTTCTAAGAGGTGATCTCAGGGTTATTCATACAATCAAGGAGGAAGAGAAAGAGGTCAGGGTGTTGTAGGTTCACACATGATACTTTGGGGGAAAAGCCTTTTTTTTTCTCCTCAACGTTTAACTAAAAACATTTTTAAAAACTACAGCTTGCTGCTGATCCAGCGTTTTCTCTTTTTTCAATGTGAGACATTATTACAGTATGTTTACAGTATAAGGTGTACAGTACAGTACATGAAGGTCCTACACTCTACTGCACAGGCCTCTCCATTGAACAGGGTCTGTTCACAACTGGTAACTTCTTGGCTCCTGCAAGATTGTGAATGTACAACAAGAAACCACACACAGTTCAGCAGTCACCTTTTTTTTGTCCTTCAGAGTTTTTGTGTTTTTTTTTTCTATTTTTTTTTTTTTTACCATTAAAAACAGTTATGAAAGGTGGCGTCCCATCGATGCAAGAACTGGGCGAGCCGTTATTTTATTTGTTTTTCCCCAAACTCACTGTAAACGACAGTAACTTTGGTTAAAATAAAAAAAAAAAGTCTTCTATGTAGGCAGAACTCTGTCTTCTTGAGAAGGAAGGGTGGGGGGTGGGGGGAGGGGAGGGGGTGGGAAGAGAGGCAGGAAAGATTTCCCCCAGGGAGAAGCAGGACAGCGCTGGGCGGGCTGGATTCTGAGGTGGTTTTGCATAAATAAAGGACAACAGTCAGTTTCTAAGTTTTCCACGCACGCGCACACACACACAGGGGAGGTGTCCATCCCACGGCTGTCATGACTGGCCAATTAAAAACAGTACGTCACAAATGACTTGTGAGACCAATGAGTTCATCAACGGCGACACCGAGATGAGTAACAGAAAACTTAGAAGAATATCTATCCTGCTGGATATTGGAGTTAATTTCCAAAAACTATTTTGTTTTGGGGAAAAACTAATCCCTGTGGTGGAGAAATAAGGGAGGAAGGATAGAAAGAAAAAATCCTGCTGTTTTCCAATCACTACCTGGTCAGACCACATCAGAAATACTGTATTCAGTTCTGAACATCCCATTTAGCAAAGACATAAATAAGCTGGAGCATATCTTGATAATAACACAAAATGTAATAGCCCCCAGAAAGATGGATCAAATAATGGATAATAAAAATCTGAAATCCTTGCTTTTCTCTTCCTCCTCATCCTGTCCATATTATAAGTAATGTCAAATATTTGCCATTCACAATGGGTTTCATAGTGTAAGGAAATAATGATGATGAGCAAGAGTTAACTTCAGAGCAGAAATAATGATGTACAGTGAGTCCAGAACAGACAAGCTCCTCTGGTATGAAGGCTGCCAAACCTTTTACATGGCTGCTTTCCACCTTTGGTGTCCACCTCATGCACCAGTGGCTCCAATATGCTATTGTATTCATAGTGACCACCTCCCAATACATCATTTTGGCAAACCAGATAAACTAGATTGAGAGTAACCAAAGGGTTCTCAAACCCTAAGTGTCTACCCCAAGCAAGTAAAAACTTTCCCTAATTGAATGGGCAGATGAAAACAATTTCTTCCAATATCCATGAAAACAGGTGAAGCAGGTGTTGTGGAGTGCTTAAGGTTTGGTTAAACATCAAAAACACTGTCATCCACTGTTATCACCTACTTCTCTTTACAGAGAGATAATAGACTAAAAATACAGAATGAGAAAAAAAAAACAAATTGTTTTTCTTATTCTGATTATAACATTATAACAAAGGAGACCTTTTTAGAGGGAATGAAAGAATGTTTGCTGGTGCAAGAAAGTAGAATAATATCAAAAGAAAATAAGAAAGAAAAAGTTTATGATGAACATATTTTTAATTTACAAAAGAGAAAAGGTCAGAGGGAGATAACAGGATGGATTTAGAAGCAGTATTTTGAATTTAACAATTAAAAAATATAAATTACATTATTAAAGTTGCACAGTTTTATATATTATCCTCTTTCTCTCTTTTGTTTTGTATATGAATATGTTTGTATTTGTTTATTTCTATCAGGTACAGAGTAAAAAAATTAAAATCTTGAAAAAATAGAAAATGTAAAGAAGATAAATGTTGGATGAACAATGCAATTATGAAAGAAAAGAAATGTTTCATTCCCAAAAATCTTGTTTCTCATGAATTAAAATTTGGTAGAATAAATTAACCAGCTTATAAATACAAAACACTGGACAGTTTTTAAAAAGCTGCCTTGAAAAAATATAGCTAAAAACAGGCAGGAAGACAGACTTCTGCTTCTTCTTTAACTGGAAAAACTGATAAATGAAACCACCCCCCCCAAATATGCAGCGTATTCGATATGCCACTAATCCTGAACTTCAAATCAATAGGGTTTAATATTTCACTAGCAATCATACATTTGAAATCAATTCTGCCACAGCTACTATTGCCCTTCTAGAGAATAGATGCTTACAAGACAAAGCAATTGAAGGCAATAGTCAATGATGGAATGAAATGAATATGCTTTGCAAGGCAGTTTTAGGAAAGAAAATACATGGTTGCTCAACAGAGCTTCCAGAACTTTCTAACCTTTCTTTATATTAAATGGTGGGTCTTAAAATTTTCAAAAAATAATCATTCTTTATTTTGGCTAATAGGCTGACTTTTTAAGAGTAATTTAGATAGTCCTGGGTTTAAAGTGAGAAGTACTGACTTTGTTTTCTTGTTTTGTCTATTTCTACCTTTACGATCTTAGAGAAGTTATCCTTTCGAGCCTCATTATATGTAGAATGAAGTTGATTGAACAGATAATAACTGCAAAGTCCCTGCAGTTTTCATTGTATGAAGCAGAATAATGCAAGCTGTTAAAGTCTGTTCTCTCCCCTTTTTGACATGTTCTCACGTTGAGAAACACCATCTTTGCTAAATAAAGAACTAGGCAGACAATGAAGGAGTTAATCATGGCTTTGAATATTCCTCATGATAATTTCATATGCAGGTATCATTCTGTAGGAGGTTCATATGTGCTCCTTGTCTTTCTCCCTGAAGCCTCTAGAAGTAAATGTGAAGAAGAGGAAATAAACAGAACAAGTGCTCCTTTGTGTAATGAAACTTTATATTGATAGGTTTTTTAGATGATCACTCTGGGAGGCAGAGGGCCAGGTAGTGTAACACCTTACCTACATTACCTTAATACAACAGAGAGAAACTCCAGAAATAATGTTGATAAGGAAGTACAGTACCTAGCACATTGTAAACACTTAATAAATGATCATGAATTTAATTACTGACTGAGCAAAAATAAGATATTCCTAAGCAGCTGGTAATGTATCAGAATTTTTCAACATGAGCAAATAGCTTGGGTAGATAATGTTACCTAACCACAGGCAGGCCTTTGATATGGTCAAAGTGTAAAGCTGTAGCTGTGTCAGTATGTATCGCTCTGCAGATTGTTATGCTCCTGGGACACTCTTTTCCAAGATGTAAATGGAAAAAGCTCAACGAGGTCAGCAACATTAAAGTTACCTTGTGTCAGGCTATTCATTAGTCATGAGAATTTATACTTGAAAGGCATGTTACCTTTTTTTGGTTATTAGTAGACGCTAGTCACTTCTTAGAATATTGATTTTGTGATCAGTGATTCTTTTTTGATGAAAATTCTAGTCCCATGTCCAATGATGAGGAGGGGAAAGGAAGGATTCCTGACCAATTCCAAAAAAGATAAGAGTTTTCCATCTTTCCTGCACTCCTGACCCTCTGGACTTTTTCTGCCATGTCACAGAAATTTTTTATTCTGGAAATTTCACTCTACCCTTGGATTTCTCACATTGAAAGTATTCTGTGTTTCTGTGGCCTCTACTTGGTTAGTTTCTCTCAGAGCCCCCATTTTAAGGAGGATATCCAATCCAAACTTATCTTCATTTCTCTTCAAACTTTCTTTGTCAGTTCCCTTTACTAAATACCTTAATATTCTATCAATCCTCGCTTTGATTTTTAACTTTCTTTTATATCTTATGATTCTCTATTGGAATATAAACTCCTTGAGGTAAAGGATTATCTTTCTGTTTGCATTTCTATTCCTATCACTTAGCATAGTGTTTGTCACATAGTGATTAATTAATGTTTGCTGACTTGTTGGTGACTTAATTTTCTGAACATTTCCCTTTTGATACTCTTTTAATTCTCTTTTCTCAGTTGGCCCATTTGACCTGTTACTGTGCCATTCTAGCAATGCATCTCTCTAAATACACACCCATGCCCCCATTGTTATACCATAATATTCTCCATTATTTTAAGAGAACATAGAGATCGTCACTGGTACAAGTCAGCACCACTTTTATTGGGATGCTCACATTCAAATTTTTTTGGTCTAGTAGTATCTGGCACATCTTGAACTACTCTGGCATCAGAATTCAGTGTTACTTATTTTGATGCCCCAGTACTTTAAAGGAGGTACAATGTTGTACAAATTAATTTGACAAATTAAAAGGAGAAAATAGATGTAACTCTACCATCTCCTCCCTTTTCTTTTCCAAGGAAGATTCATGTTTCCTTTTAAGATGAGAAAATGATTGAGACCAGAGATTGCTACTCATTCTCTCTGTTTTCCTCAGAGAGAGGAGTACTAGGTTCTAATTATATTTAGCTACTTCTTTAAATATATAGTATTGAAGTTCAATCTAATTCTAGTTCATAATTAGGAAAGAAGAATTTAAACTTTCATATGCAATGTTTGACTACTTTTTAAGAACATACTAGTTTAACAATAAACACATACACAATACAGCAAAGAACCATAAGTATCTAAGTTGATAGCAAAAAGAAATCAGAGAGTGTATGCATAGGAAAATATATATCAGACAACAGAGGGTGAAAGGCTCTTCCATTGAGAGTGAGGTAAATGAACAAGACTAAGAGAATCCCAGATTTTACTCAAGGAGAAATTCTCCAAAGTCTCTTATATAATGATTTGGAAATGGGGACAAGATCAAAGTTCTACATGTTGGCTTCTTTCCAGAGTCTTTTTCTCACTTCATCAACCTGAAATGGGGTTAGTATCATCCATCTTCTCTCTCAAAACTGAAAACCAGAAATATCTAACAAGGAGGACTTAATTAGATCAGTTACCCTTGGCAATTTAATTAGCTTCTGCTTGCCTTGATTTCCTCCACTATAAAATGGTGATGGTAATAGCATCTATATTATAATGATATTGTAAGAATTAAAAGAGATATTTGTAAAAAAAAAAAAGGCACTTAGCATATAGAAGGTGCTATATACATGCTTATTAACATCACCTTCCCCTATTGGCATTGCATTCACACAAAACACTGACATAAATTATTTAGTTCTTCATCAAGAATTCAGTTCATTCTTCATGAAATTACATTTATATTGAATATTAACCTTATCTTTAAGAGTCAATTTTTCCAAGTCTATCCTTAATCATAATCATAGTTTTTTCAATGGGATTTAAATAAGGCAGTTTACCAGATGCTTATTTCCAGTCTCCATTTCTTGGATAAATTTCTGAGCCTTTTATGATATGGTGCAATGTTGTACGACAGTATTCCATCTCCATTTAGGAACTCAGAATTTTTTTTCTATTTTAAATAGTATTTTATTTTTTCTAATTACATATAAAGACAATTTTCAACATTCATTTTATAAGATTTTTAAGTTCCAAATTTTCCACCACCCCTTCTATCTTATCCCTCTATTTCTCAAGATGGCAAGCAATTTGTTATAGCTTATACAGGTGCAATCATATGAAATATATTTCCACAATAATCATGTTGTGAAAGAAGAAACAGAAAAAAGGGGGAGGGAGAATGATGAGGAAAAAAAGAAAATGAAAATAGTGTGCTTTGATCTGCATTCAGACTCCATCAATTGGAGGCAGCTAGGTGGCACAGTGGATAGAGCACCAGCCTTGAATTCAGGAAGACCCACATTCAAGTCTGGTCTCAGACACTTAATACTTCCTAGCTGTGTGACCCTGGGCAAGTCACTTAACCCCAGCCTCAGGAGAAAAAAAAATTCTTCCTCTGAATGTGGATAATATTTCCCATGATGGATCTTTTAAACTAGTCTTGGATCATTGTATCATTGAGAAGAGATAAATCAACTATAGTTTATCATTGCATAATGTTGCTGTTGTTATGTATAATGTTCTGCTGATTCTGCTCATTTCCCTCAAGAATCAGTTCATGTAAATCTTTCCATGTTTTTCTGAAATCGGCCTGTTCATCATTTATAATAGCAAAATAATAAAATTCTTATGATTCTTAAAGGGCCAAAAATGCCCAGGTTTTACAAGCTCACAATGACTTCTAAAATTGATTTTGGCACAACCTTATATGAAAAAAAAGCTTCATCTTTAAAAAAAAAAAAAACATACCTCTTTCCAATCTTTAGTACTCCAGTATTTGCATTGCCTTACCCTAATAAGCATTTTTTTCTTCATAGCAATGTTGTTTTTTAAACTCATCTTGCTATCTTTTGAAATTTAAGTAGTCTATCCTCCCTTAAGAGGAGACATGAAGGCCTCTAGTTGTCATGTCTCTCTGGAAGTTTCCTTCTTTTTGAACGTAAATTAGGCTATTTTCAGAAATTATTTTCTCTTGTTACTGTGTTTTTTTCAGCCATACTTTTTCTTTGCACTTAAATTGGGAATGATATCTTTCATCGTGGACTAAAATAATCATTAAAATACATATTTTTCCTTTCTCACCAGCCATTGCAACATCACTAATGTTTGCTGAAGCTTTGTTTTTAATAACTAATATATTTGTACATTTCCTTGGAGTAATATCTATTCTTAAAAGCCACAGAACTAAAACACAAAAAAGAGAATAAAGAAACTGTGCATAGCATGATATACAGCACTCATCTGACAGAAAACTAACTAAACTTGGAGAAACCAACTTAATTCAGTTTCAACTGGTCAAGGTCAGGCATTCTGAGCCAGCCTATTATCTGCAGAAGCACACATGCATGACTATTGCTGTCACAAATTGAAACTATATCACAATTATTGCTTGTTCCAAGTAATTTGCATATCATATTAGGTATTCTAGAATAATAGGATAGAAAGGATTTTTTTCACCATAGTAGATATAGAGAAAGATACAGATATAGATATAAACACCTTCTAGCAAAACCAATATGATAAAACTAGCCAATTTGCAGATATTTGCTAATCTGCCAATATGTCCAATTCTGGGCAAATTTTTGGGTCATTCAAGGCATGTACATATTATGATTTCAGCTTCTGACTTCAGCAAACTATCATTTGAGTAAAATTTAGTGGTCTTAAATTTTTCTCTCTTTATATCTCATAAAATCCATGTAGTTATTAAACATATCATTTCAGAGAAGTCTCAGTGATAAGACTGTCTTTTTCAAAGGATGTCCACATTTCAGGTAGCTGTGAATGTCTCTTAATGATTTTCTGCCTTTAGTTGCTAATATGCATTCTTTCCTTACTGGTACAACCAATTTTAAAAACCAAATTGAAGAACTTTACATTTATCTCTGTTAAATCTCATCTTATTTACTTGTTTAAAAAAATTTCAGTCTGTTCAAATAATGAGATTAAGAGCTGGAAAAACATTAGTAATAATCTCCCCAACCTTCTCATTTTGTTGCTGAAAGACACTGAAAGTGACTTGAAGAAAGCTTTGCCTAAACTTTTATCAAAAGTAGACAGCGGACTGAATATGTAACCCAGGTTATCTGAGGATAATTTTCTGCTTTGATTATGATATTCAATTCATTGACTTCTCATTTTATCTTTGTATCCTTTGCAAACTATTGGAGAATATCTTCTATGTCTTTAATTTAATTACTCAGAAAAATATTGAAAACAATGGAGCCAAGGATGGAGTCTGTGACATATGGCTAGGCACTTCCACACTTTTAATACAAATTCCAGAATTGTTTAATAAACCAGATGAATTGTTTTAGGTACATTATCATTCAGTCTATGTTTATATCTCTTGTCTGAAAGAATATTAAGAAATGTTTCATTCAAAGTCTTGCTGAAATCAAGATGTATTACGTTTTTGAGATTTCATTGCCATCTTAATAACTTTACCAAGAAAGAAGAGAGGGAGAGAGAGAAGGAGGGAGGAAGGAAAGAGGAAGGGAAGAAGAAAAAGACAGGAAGTTACTTTGGCATGACTTCTTTTAATGAAATAATTCAGTGACTTTCACTAAACTATTCAGTAAAATTCTTTGTTTTATGAATGAATAAATGAAAAATATTACTATATGTCAAACCTCCTAAGATCTGCAAATAAAAATAGAAAGATAGTCCTGATTCGTACTCTAACTAGGAATTACATATTTGGATAGAAAGGCCTAGAAATCCTTAATATGTTTAGGATGTCTCACCTATAGGATGGGGAATCTGAAGGGGAGTGGTCCACTATCTTTAGAAAGAGAGTAGTGAGCAGGAGATAAAGAACAGGATTCTGGCAAGAGCTGTGTAAGGAATATTAACAGAAAGGTTGGACTCAATGGAGTCTGCAGGTGAAATCCTGCTCGGCATCATTTCTGGTTTAGGATCTCCAAATATCCCTGGATGGATAATTTATTAAAACAGATTTTGATTAATATCTTTTTGCTTTTTAAATCATCTATATTCCCCAATGTGCCTTTCCTTCCTCCCCCTTTCAAGGTGTCATCTCTTTAAAAATAAAATAAGGCTGAAATTAAAAAAAATAAATAAATAACATTTCATTGACAATTTTATAAACCTTTTGCTCTCACTAAAATATATAAATAGTACTTTTTATAGTAAGAGCATTGAAACTGAAAATTCATTTTTTTCAAACTTAATTTTGCATTTTGCAGTAAAGTTCCATCAACAGTCACTTCTTCAAAATCTTTGAGGAAAAGAACAGAGAAATATAAATTTGATGATAAGTGTTTTATTCTGCAAAAGTCTATGTGATCTCAACACGAGACAACCTGCATTTATGCCTTTTAATCATTACTTTCTTCTGCTACTCCAAATTCTTTATAAACTTTCCCTTATATTCCCCATTTCTTTACAGCAGTGGTTCACAGGTCCTGGGAAAGCATCTCCATGATTTGGGTTTTTTTTTTAACAGGGTTATTGAAGATCCCAATGTGTTTATTATTTATTAATTGCTTGTGGAGAAAAAAGTAACCCTGTTCAATGAACTTCTGCTGATAAACATCAGCTAATGTCTAAAACAGGAACATGCTTGCTTGCCAAAGGTAAACTGTGGTAGAGGAGACATAGCATAAGGAAAGAGATTTTCTGTAGATGGTGAACTCTTCTAGATGCTCCCATTTGGGGTTAATATTAAACTGACAACATCAATTAATAAAACATTATCAGACATAGTAGAAAAGATATATAATCACTGAAAGATCTATTTGGTCCAAAAAAAGTGAATAAATAATGTTGCCCTAGTATAATATGCATTTGGATAAAATACCCATTAATAACAAAAACATTAACATAAAATAATTAGTGCAGTGAATTGGACTCAGCTGACTCAAGAGCTGGCTGTGTTAACTTTGGGGACATTCCAAAGACCTTTTATTGATCTCGTTTCCATGAATTTAAAAATCTTTCTTTTAAATATCAACATTCTACTAGTGTTATTATATGGCAGCAAGATATAGAATACTAGAGACTACAAAGAATTAAAAATCAACTATCCCATAGAAGATAAATATTTTTAGCTTAAGTGATTTTGTATTGACTAAACTCTGCTAAGAACCAACAGTGAGTTGTGGATAGATAACTGGCCTTGGAGGAAAAATGTCTGTGTTTCAAAGTCCAGCCTCCAAAATATATAAGCTACATAATCTTGAGAAAAATCACAATACTTTTCAGTGTCTCAGCAAACACTTTAAGGATAGATCCTGTGAATTTCTAAACCAATGAAATCATAAGGCTGAAAAAATCCACCTCCATATCCAAGAAAGGAAAAAAAAAACTAAAACTACCATGAAATTAATTATAGATTCTTGTACCATTACAGAGTATTCTCCATTTCTTGTTAAATGTAGAAAATTTGTCTATCAATACAATGATACTTCTCATTTAAAACTAATTTTTATGTTGGGAGCCTGGTTACATTAAATGCTTCCAAGAAATAGAGGAAGAGTATTATTTTATGACCATATCAGAATAAGGATATGAGTTAGAGCTACATTCTAAAGGCCTGGAGGAACTTGAGCTCTTAAATACAAAAAGAATATCTTTGGAAATCATAGATCTTATACAAGGTTCACAAAGTTTTAAGACAATTTTTTAGGCTTAAAGTATTGCAACACCTGTGCATAAATGTCACTCTTGATGCCATTTCTACATTTAGCCTTTTGAAATATAGATGACCATTTTTGGTCTTTGTTTAGCTACCCAAGGAGACAAGACCATCCCTAGAGTAAGTTTAGACAGAAGTGACATATTCTTTGAAGATAAGATTGAAACAAACCTTTGGGTCATTGGGAATACTTTGTACACTGCCTTTGTCATCAAAGCAATTTCTTTCAGTGACTATCCCCAAAGTTTGAGACTTTAGAAACCTTGAAGCTGGCTGCAAATAAAAGGCTTGACAGGGGCACAAAAATGGAACACTTTGTGGTTCAGCACTTTAGCTAACATCAGTCTACTATGACCACAGCATTAACATTATTATACATTTGTGGAAGCAAGCCTGACTAACTATGAGAAGAGTTGTTTTAAAATTTTAAAACAGCAGTGAGAAATAAATGTAGTGCCATTTCAGAATCCTGAAGGGAAATTTTTCTTCATGTGTCTTCTTTATGTAGCATAATGCAGTGGAAATTATTCTGGACATACATTCATGCTGGGCTATTTATGACATGAGGAATCTTAGTCAAGTCCTTGAACTGCTCTGGGCCTCCGTTTACCCTTTTATAACATAAATTTAAAATTATTACTCTTGAAGTTCCCTAGGATACAGGGCAGTTTTGGTTGTGCCTTGCTCAGTTCTAGGTCTTCTCTGTACTCTCAAGACATTTATAGTAAGGTCAATCCATGAATATCTACATCCTATTTTCCATATCTCTTTTATGAGTTGTCTTTCTGTATTCAAAGTTAAGTTCTGAGGATAGGAAATATCTAAAATGTTTTAATCTGTCTCTCCAAATTTAACATAATGCCTGGCACATAATAAGCACTTAATAAATGTTTTTATCTAATTCTTCAGTAGGTACCTTACAACTCTAAATCTGAAGATGTTCAAGAGTTCATAATTATACCGTGGCATGGAGGTAAGGAGAGAAAGTTGGATTGAAGGGGATCGGATAGTACAAATTACATAGATTGTAAAAGCAAGATATTTTAGTATTCCTCTCTCAGAATCAAATAAATCTTTAAAAAAGGATTAACATAAAGAAATACATAAAATGGAACAACCATTACAGAATTTAGAGGAAAAGAATTAGAGTCTCTTCTGAATGGAAATTTTAAAGAATATACATATATATATGTGTGTGTGTGTGTGTGTGTGTGTGTGTGTGTGTGTGTATGTGTGTATAATTTCTCAACAATACATTGGACCTATTTTAAAAAGAACCCATACTAGACCACAGAAAAAGAATAAATACATATTTTAAAAGGAGGTTTAGCAGTATGGATCACAAACTGTATTATAAGGCAGCAAGTATCAAAACTACCTGGTACTGACTAAGAAATAGAAAAGGAAGATCAATAGAATAGAGTAGACATAATTTGCAGCAGCAAATGAGCATAATAATTTTGTATTTGACAAGTGTAAAGATTTGGGATGAGAATTCTTTATTTGATAAAAATTGTTTGGAAAATTAAAAAGAAGTATGGCAGAAATTGAGAATGGATCAATATCTCACACCAATAACTAAGAGAAGTTCAAAGTGGATATAGACCGAAATATAAAGAGAGATTTCACAAGAAAATTAGAAGATCAAATATATTAGTTATCACATTAAGGATAGATGAACAATCTATAAATAATTTTTGAAAGCAAAATTAAGCATAAAATGGATAATTACCTTAAATTTTTTAAAAGTTTGCACAAATATAACCAAGATTAAAAGGAAAGCAGAAAATTTGGGGAAAAAAATTTACAGACCATTTATCAGATAAGGTTCCATATCTAAAACATATAAAGTACTTTGTCAAATCTATAAGAATACAAGTCATTTCTCAATTAATAAAAAGTCAAAATATATAAACAGTTTTCCAATGAAGAAATCAAAACCATTCATAGTTATATAAAAATGCTGTAAAACTTTATTAAATTTGAGAAATGAAGATTAAATTCATGTTGGTAAAATTATAAAATGAACCAACCATTTTGGAAAGCAATTTGGAATTATGCCATTCCAGAAAGAATTATCAAACTTTTTTTGACACAGAAATATCACTACTTGATCTATTTCCAAAGATGAGTAGAGAAAATAGAAAAGAAACTATATTTTCTAAAATATTTATAGTAGCTCTCTTTGTAGTGGCAAGAACTGATAATTGCAGGGATCAATTGGAGAATCAATTCCAGTCCATCAAACAGGGAATGGCTATACAAGTTGCAATATATGGTTATGACAAAATATGCTTTAAGAAATGATAAACAAAATGCTCTCAGAGAAACACAGAAAGACTTATATGAACTGATGTAAATGAAATGAGCAGAACCCACAGATCATTATATACAGTAACAACAAGATTTTTTTTAAAGAATGACTTTAAGCAATTAATTTGCTTTGTCTATTATGAATGCCCCAATTAACTATAAAGGATATATAAAGAAAAACGCTATGTGCATCCAGAGAAATGACTGATAAAAAGATGTATAGAATAATATTATATATATAGCATAAATACCACATGTGTATGATAGTATACATATATGGGTGTATGTATGTGTGTATGTGTGTGTGTGTGTGTGTGTGTGTGTGTGTGTGTGTGTATCCTATTTGTGTTTAATAGTATCCATCTGGAGAACAGGGTAGGGGAAGAAAAATAATTACATGATAATTTTGCTCATATATTTGAAAGGAATAACAAGTTATTTACAGTAGACTTTCAGTTTCATGTACAAGCATCTATTTATTGTACTATGGTATAAAAATTATTGTTTTATTCTATTAATTTAAAATTTAAAAATGAAAAAGGAAGAAACAATACTAAATATGCCATTTATAATCCACAATTCAATATAATAGCAATGTGAAAAGCACAAACAAAATACCAACATATGAATTAAGACAATAATTGCATCTTGAACAAAAATAAATAAATAAACAAACAAACCATTTATA
Organism: Sminthopsis crassicaudata; assembly: GCF_048593235.1. Classification (NCBI taxonomy): domain Eukaryota; kingdom Metazoa; phylum Chordata; class Mammalia; order Dasyuromorphia; family Dasyuridae; genus Sminthopsis; species Sminthopsis crassicaudata. The sequence continues at coordinate 264,296,085 of NC_133619.1, read as the reverse complement.
ACAATCACTAACTTTGAGAAAGACGCTGAGGCAATACACCAATATGTCTATGATGAAAATAAAGGAGTTCTCAAAGGGAAAATTATATACCTACAATAAAATCAACAAAATAGAGAATAAAAGAACTGAATGTGCAAGTTTTTGAATTAGAATAACAACAGAGAAGTAAATCTAAGTTGAAAGGAGAAAATTTTGAAAATTAGAGGAGAAATAGCTAATGAAAGGGGGAAAATTATCTAACTGATACATAAACCATACTAAGAAAATGTATAAACTTTTAGAAACAGCAGTATAAACTAGCCCTGTAGTTTGGAAAGACCTGATCTCAAATCTGAAGTTAGATACTTATGAGTGGTGTAAACCTGGACAAGTCATTTAATCTCTGTTATTCTCAGTTCCTTGAACTGTAAAATTGGATAATAATAGCTTCTACATCATTGGATTGTTTTGAGGACAAAATGAGATAATATTTGCCAAAAAAAAAAAAAGTTTGGTATATAATAAGTTCTATATAAAAACTTACTTTCCCTCTTCTTTAGCTAACCTCATTTAAAAGAAGGAAAAGCAAAATAACATTTTTTTTAAAAAAAGATGAAGTCATTCTTAAGAGAAGAGAAATAAAAATAAGTCCCAGAATATGCTAAATATAATCAATAATATGCCAACAAAAACAAGAATTTGAAATTAATAGAGCTTTTGCCTACAGAAAATATCCAAATCAACAGAGTACCAAATAGACATCTTAAATCTGATTCTTTAAATGAAAGTTAAATTAGCTTTAAGGAAGCACCACAGAAGAAAACCCCTCTTCATATAAATTCCTTCAAGTTTTTAAGCAAAAATGAATATACTATAAAAATTATTCTCAAAAATTGAGAAGGCAAACGCTATCAAGTTCCTGCTGCATGACACATATAATGCTCATTGAATGATTGGACTGGAAACTCAAAAAAAAAAGTAAAAAGTGCAACATGATAGTAAAAAAAAAAATAAAATAATGAAATATTAGGTTGATTTTTCAAAGAAAGATAATATTTAGATCATAGGAGATGATGATTTCATCATGCTCTGCCCTCATTGTACCACATATAAGGCTTTGCATTCAATTGGAAGTGATACATTTTAAGAAAAACATTGACAAATTGTAGAATATTCAAGGATGTTCTATGGACTATGTCCCCCCCCAAAAAAAGGGGATCAAGTAAAGGATCTAGGAATGTTTTCTCTGAAGAGGAGAAGACTTAGGGGGAACATAAAAGAAGTGCTTAACAATTTGAAAAGCTGTCACATAGAAGGGAATTATACTTGTTCTGATTGAAACTAAATGGGAGAAATGGAAAAAACTGCAGATTCAAGAAAATCAATTTTTGGATTGATGGAAGGAAAAACATAGTAATGATTAGACATATCAAAAAAGGAATGGACTACCTTTGGTGAGCAAGTGAACACTAAATCATTTTAAGGAAAAAAAATATTTTTAGAAAAGTCCATGAACTGCAAGAAGAAAAGTTTCAGCTCCTAAATAAACAGTACCATACAGGACAGTATGGGACAGTAATGAGACTGATTTTTCAACATACATTTAAAGGGCTGCTTTTTTTTTTTTAAGTAATTCCATTAAAGTAGTTCCTTTATTCAAATGGAATTACTTGTCTCTTAAAATAGTTTTAGAATTTATCTTTTGGATTTTTTTTTGCATTCAGTTTTTCAGTCATACAAAAATCAGATTTATCATCTTAGAATTATGGTTCCTTTTGAACCAAAGAATATATTAAGCAAGTTGATCACTAAAAGTTCTTATGACCTAGCTCCCAATGACCTTTGGTTGTGACAAGTTCTCCTATAAGAAAAGATATTCATCCATCTATTCTTTTTACTTATCAACATTTTATTAAACATCTGCTACACACAAAACATATATTCAAAACAATATGCTATGCAAACTGAAGGCATTTTCCATAGAAGTCCAAAATATTTTAAATAGCAGATTCATTACTGGAGTAAATGTCTTTCAAGGTCACTGCTTTGAAGGGGAATTTAAAATTATATTAAGACATGGTCCAGTGAAATCAAACAGAAGTTTCTAATTGTTGTGAATACTCAGAGCCCAAGCATGGACATCTATGTTGTGTACAAATTCATTTTACTGGAAAGTATCATTTTTTTGAGACAATCTTTGAAAATTAGTGTTATATTGGATGGTTATATGTATGTCTGTAAAAACTGTCTCTGGAGGAAGTTGATCAGTTCAAGTACCCACAGTGGAGATGTTAACTGTAATATAGATTTTCTTATTATGTTTATATTGCCTATTTAATTTTATTTGCCTTGAAGGAAACAATTTTAATTTTTAAAAAATCCTAGTTATTAAAAAAAAGAAAATCTCACAAATCCGCTGACAGTGATGAGGCTGGAGAAATTCATGCATTTGATTCCACACTTATTTCCTTCTTTCACTCTTGCCCCACCCCCAACAAAAGTTCAAAGCTGAAAGCTCCTCCATTTACAGCTGAGAGTAAATGTATATGACCTTCAGTTCCACAGAGGTTAACCTACTCTGATTAACTTTTCCATGTTATTCCATTAAATAAAAACAGTTTTGACACCCAGAGACTAAAGCATCCTAGAGATAATACAATAACCTCATGCATTCATTCCAAATTGGATTGTAATAATTCATTTAAGTGACCATACATATTTGTTATGTGTAATATGAAACATCACAAAATGAAATCAATAGAAATGTTTCTTGTTAATGAAGATATACTGGGCTGTTATGTGTAGGTTGCCAACTCAATACCACAGAAATCTTATTTGTGTTATGAATTTCAAGGTATCATGAGAGTTACAAATGAAGATAACATTACTTAAAGGAGCAATGGTTCGTCATTTAGAAAATTATATGGTACATTTTATACCATTTCTTCGTTTTTGCAGTAGTATCCTAGTACTAAAACTAAGGTGAAAATGCAGGTGGAGTAATTACATTATACTATTTGCAAATGCATTTTTATCCAAACTTCCATTTTAAAATTGCTAAAGTCAAAATTATATTAATATTGACAGCCTGACTGAATATTCTTACCCGCAGCAACATTTTGTACATTTCATTTTATATAAAAACTGAATTGCATTTACTTACACACATAATGTATATTTATATCTTGACTAATCTATAATGACATTGAAGCCTCATTTTGATACTATCTTCAACCTGATAGGTGAAACCATCTTATAATAATGTTGATTTGATTATCCTTCCCACCTCTTATCCAAGACGAAGCCCAAAGAACACCCACCTTATAATAAACCCTCTCTATCAAAAATCTAGGAAAGTTCCAGTAAATAGCAAACTGGATGGAGAAAGAGTTACATAATACCCTGGTATTAACCTGAGACTTAATGGAGAAAATTACCAGACCCTTATCTACAAATGAAAGCATTTGAAATGATCATTGCTTCAGGATCAAGGAACAAAAAAGAATTGATATTTAGGGCATTAACAATCAATCCAAGTAAACCTTTTAGACTCTCATATTTTGTTCATCTTCCACTTCAGGATTATCCTCAAACCATGGGTAGGTTAGTAGTGTGTCCTGAAAGAATCTCTCCCTTTATAAATCCTCAGTCCCTCTAAACCTGGTTGAAATTAATTTCATGAAAGTAAAAAATAATAGAGCAGAGAATAATATAATGCACTGAGATTTAGAAAACCTGGTATTGAACAAAGTGAATCTGGGTTCAGGTTCCTGTTTTGCCATTGATCAGTATTTGCTGTTCTAAAATTTCATCACAGATTTCATTTTCTTTGTTCATTGAAATTGTAATAATTCCTTTGATGACTAGTGTGGACAGTACTCAAATGAGAAAGCCATGTTTCTCTTATAACAAATTAAATTATGTTATTTAATCTTTTTAAAAAGAAAAAAGAGGGCAGCTTGATGGCACAGTGGATAGAATATCAGCCCTCAAGTCAGAAGTATCTGAGTTCAAATCTGACCTCAGACACTTAACATAAACTAGCTATGTGATGCTGGGCAAGTCATTTAACCCCATTTGCCCCACCCCCCAAAAAAGAAAATAAATATATGTAAAATACAAAAAAAAAGGTCAGGAATGACATTATTTTTTTTAAAAGATAATAGAGAAAAAGTGACAGAAGATACTAGAGATTAGTGAAACTTCATCATGAATGAGGGCTAGTGTGATCATAATACTACCATTTAGTTTCTCTTCCTCCCTCCTTTTGCTACCATGTAGAAGAGGAGATATTTTGAGAGCAGAAAAATATCTTGTTGCTACATAAGAATTTATATAGTATCACTATGTACTAATCACTTGTCTAAGATCTTTCCAAGTATTGTCTTATTTGAACTTCACAACAACCCTGGGAGTTAGTTGCTTTAACTATCCCTATTTATCATTGAGGAAACTGAAGTAAACAGAGGCTAAGCGGTTTTCCTGACTCCAGGCCCAGTTTTACTCTGCTGTTTTACTAATTACCTAATTGGACACTCACCATAGAGGCACTTGCATATAAATAGCTATCTCACTTAACAAATAAAATTTAAACAAATCCTAACAGTTTTTAATCAAACAATAATTCAATACCCTGTGATTTTGGGCCCTTAGTTCTATCAAATAGTATGTTATTATATCTGATTTTGGGGGGTGTAATATACCAAGACCCAGGTCGGTCCAGTGTTCCACTACTGATTAACTTTTTTTTTTAAATTAGTACCAAATAATTTTGAAGGTTACTCCTTTGTAGAATAGTTTGAGATGTGGCACTTTCCACTTTATTTCATTATTTCTTTGAGATGTTTGACCTTTAGTTTCTCCAGATAACTTCTGTCTCTGTTGATTTTTAAGATACTTCTACACAAAACTGTGTCTAGTCTGTGTGTTAAATTTTCCTTTGGTTCAGAGAAGAATGAGGTTCATGAAATGTCCTCTCCTCTCGTTTTTTTCACAATTTATTCTTTTCAAGCATACCATTTATGAAGACAATATTTACTCTTCTTTTTCCTTTTTTCCTTGGTGCATTCTTTTTTACTTTTCTTCCTTTTTTTAATCTTTTAAAAACAAAAACAAAAGTTTCCTGGATACTCATTCATATTCTCTCTCTCTCTCTCTCTCTCTCTCTCTCTCTCTCTCTCTCTCTCTCTCTCTCTCTCTGTCTCTCTCTCTCTCTCTCTCTCTCCCTTTCTGTGTGTGTGTGTGTGTGTATTTCCAGAAGAATATGTCTACTTCCACTTTTTATCATCAGATGCCTTGCTTTAATTGCTAAAATGCATTTTTTTCTAGGTTTCCCTTCATTCCTATGTTTATATTTAAAAGTTTCTATTCTGTTTTGGTCTTTCCATTGAATATTCTAAAAGTACTCTTTTTTCATTAAATCCATTTGTTTTTCTGAATAATTATTTTCAATTTTTTAGAATATCTTGTTTTTGGTTGTAAGCATTTTTAAATATAATGCTCCAAGCTTTCCTATTTTTTACCATAATTACAGCATATTCTTGTCATCCTTATTATAGTTCCTTGTTCCTTGTATCTTTTCTTTTTTTAATTCCAAAGGATTTTATTTTTCCAATTATATGTATGTAAAGATGGTTTTCAACATTAATTTTTGTAAGAGTTTGAATTCTAACATTTTTTCTCCCTCTCTCCTTTATCTCACATGTCCCCAAGACAGCAAGCAATCTGCTATAGGTCTGCATCCTTTCCTCCTAGTTGTTCATAGTGTCATTTATTTAACTTAGAAATTTCCGGATCTTAGTGATGGCATTACCAGCTATTTTCAATTTAGAGTTTCTTCCAGGAAGTTATTCCTTGATTTTTTTTAATTTTGATCTCTGGTTCTAATAGATTTGGACATTTTTCCTTTTTACTTTTTTACTTTACATTTTTTCCTTCTTCAAATACAGTTTCCAAATGCAATTTTTTGTTATGGTTTTCAGAAAGTGTGATTATGTTTAAATATGTCTCCAAATATTTTCCAAGCAGGTTGTTTTTTAATAGTAAATACCTTAAAAAGGTTCTATATTTTCAATCATTTGGTTTTATTCTAATATTTCTTCTTGTCTCCATGGACTTACATAATCCATTCCATTTTTAGAGAAACTGATACTTGAAGGTTTTCTCTCTTCTGTTCTAAGCCATTTGGTTTCCTTCCATTATTTTTCTTCCATGGGCTTTAATTTGCATTCTGAATTCTTTTAGATTTTTTTTCATTTCTTGAAGGTATTATTATAGTTTCTGCAGCTACTCAATTTTTTTCTGTCTCTACCCTATAATTGAATCACAACTTCCTGAGGGTTTCTTTCCCCTTGGACTTCTTTTAATTCATGATATTTCTTCAAAGTTTCCAGTAACTTCAGTTTATTCTTACCTTAGCTTCTATCAGTAAATATTTATTAATCAACTACTATGTGCTAGGTACTATACTAAACTTTGATTCAAAGAAAGATGAAATGCAGTTCCTAATCTCAAGGAGCTCACAGGCTCAATTTTTGAATTGGGATTTTATGGTGGGGCTACTTTTCCTCCTACCATTTTGGATACAGTAGTCAAGTCCCTGTTTAATACTTTACTTTTGTATTCTAGATATTATTTCAACTGCAATTTTGACTATTATATCTAGAGCTAAGCCTTGCCCTCTGACTTGCTAACTATTTTCTGGCAGCCCAATATAGTGCTAGACTCAAGCTTGTCTGTGTCTCTTTCTTCTGACATCTCAGTGAAAAGTTGGTTCCTTCACTGGTTTGGGTTTTGACAAGCCCAAGTAAGATATTGGATTTTATCTGGATCTTGGCCCTAGTTTAACTACATAAGCCTGTAATTGGTCCTATCTTTTTAAAAATAAATTTAGCATTATAGACAATGAGCTCTGGCCCTAGAAATAAAAACCATGGTAACTCAGTATGTTGAACTTGATTAAAATTTATGACTTTGAAGAAAGAGATCAATGTCTGTTTCTGTGGGGAGAAAAAAGCAAACACCTAAGAACTTGGAATTATCTTGAGAAATCTTATGGTATGGGGACATGAATAGCATAGAATCAAAATCAACTTTTATGGAAAATAACAACAAAAATCATCATTAAAAACTCCCTGTGAGGATATTTATTTATTTATTTTAAAATAAAGAAGACACACCTGTGAATTTGAAGGCAATGAAGATATAACTCAGACTTCTTAATTTAAATGGATAAACTGAAAACTTTTAAAATGTCTATTAATATGACTGATATGAGAAGTTAATTTTTAGTGCTCATGACAAATACTTTAAAATAAAAGTTTAATATTATGGCAATAACACATTCTGATTTGATACAACAAAGAAGATGTGGACAAGGGATTTTTAACCTGAAGGCCCAAGAGTTCTGTGAACAGATTTCAAGAGATCTGTGAACTTGAAGAGGGGAAGAAATATATTGATACTTCAATATAGCAAGTTTTCTTTATAATACTACATATTTGGTTTTATGTATTTCAAAATAGTACCCTGAGAAAGAGTCTATAGACTTCACTAGAATGCCAAAAAAATCCATAATTCAAAAAGGCTAATCATTCTGAATCTAAAAGAAACTAAGCACAGAATTACCATTGCAAATAATTCTAAACATTATTTTCTTTTAAGAAATTTATAATGTCCATTTTCTAAAACAAATTCAGAGAAGGGTTCTCATGACATTCTCTGGATGTGTCTATACTATTCTCTATCCCTTTCATCTATGTCATATTCTTTCTCTTATGCTATCTTAATAAGAAAAGATGCTTATATAATAAAGTGCCCATTTAACACAAAATGTAAAGGAAGAAAAGTTTGTATATCCATAGCAATATCAGCAAGTGAAATGTAATCATTTTGAACAATAGAAGAAATTCAAGTAATATTTATTCTGATAATAGAAATATCTATTCAATGTTTCTCAAAATGAGTTGCAGTAGCAACAATTCTACATATTAGATATGTAAAAAAGAAACTTACTTTCTGGTGGTGAAAAAAAAGACCCACTCTCAAATTTACTGACTACAAATAATTTGCTTTCACAATAAAATTCTAAGATGTTAATCTCTAGTTAGTCTCTAAATTTACTAACTAGTTAGTCTCTAAATTTACTCCTAATTTAAAAGCCCATTAGAATTTCTCTTGATAATAATATAATTCAAGAAAGAGCAACTTGAAGAGCTCATGATACAAACGACAGAGTTAATAAACAAAAGCACCTGTAATGGTGTTTATTTAATTATTATTCTTCACATGTATTCTTTATAGTTTTATATTGAAAAGGTATATGATAATGGAACCACCACATTTGAAATACACCACTATGGTTCCTGATATACTAAGTGAAATGAAAATGGCACTTAAGAAGATGAAGCCGGGAAGAGAGATTGGAACCAATACAAAGAACAAAATTGTACTGGAGGAAACACAGTCTTAAAGGCACTTTAAAGGGATTGCTTTCAAGACATCTCAAATGAGCAAAAGAATGGAGATCACAGACTCATTAGTACCCCAAAATGAGAATTGAGAATACTCATCAGCTACCAGTCCACAAGCCTACTTTTTCATATCAATAAAATCTTTATGAGAAAGTTGTTGGCTAAGCCCATTGATGAAGCTAGGAGAAAGGAATATGCAGCAAAAGATTTTCCATAACAGACTGAAGAAACAATTGTTTTTGCTATAAGACATCTTATCTTTTTGTATTTTTTTTCTTTTGACTTTGCCATTCTTTTTTTTCTTATTTCATGGAGTCATTAACTTTTAATTCATCCAGTCTAATTTCCAGGAATTTGTTGCTTGAGTAAAATTTTATACTATTTGTGTCAATCTGTTAATTCTCTTTTAAATTGTTTTTCCTCTAATTTCTTTTATAATTCTTCCCTCTAGCACTCTCATTTCATTCATAAAAAATGTTTTAAACTCTTCATTTCTTCCAGAAATTCTAGTTGAATGTGTATACAACTTGTGTCTTTATTTTGAACTTTCTGGTATATGTTTGAGAGTCATTCTCTTTTCCTGGGTTTGTATCTTGAGCATCCTTGTCATCATGATTGTTTACAATAAGATTGTTTATTGTTATTTTCATTTGCTTGTTCTTCCAGCTTCCAATTTTATCAGGGTTGGTATTTACAAACTTCTTGAGGAAATGAATACACTGGCCTTGTGTTTTCTTGGATTCTTCTGATGTTTCTTGGGGGTATTGAGTGTTGTAGTTTTCTTAGGACCTCAATGAGCCCCTCAAACTGTGGACCTGCATATTTCAGGGCTCCCAAAATAGTCTCAGCCAGAACAAAATTTGATCACTACCATCTTGGTAGTGGATCTAAGCAACATACCTGTGGGTGTCCTTGGCTGGAGCTCTAGGAGACTGCTGCTGCTAGACTCAATCATTCTAAATCAGCTAGGAAGCTCTGTTGGTTCAGAGTGATAAAACACAGGACTATGATTCCTGTCCTCATTATTACACTGAAGCTTCAGACTACATAAGGTGTTGAAACTGAGACACTGTTCTCTTCTGAGAATCAGTGCTCTACAATTGGTGGTTTCTTCTGAACTTGCTTCTGACTCAGTATATAGCCAGGGGGTCAATTATATCTCTTCACTCTAGTTTACTTCCCTAACACCTGGATCTTCCCCACAATCTTACCTTGTATTTTTTGTCTGTAACTAGGTAGTGCTAGAACTATAAGTTGTCACTTTTTACTGCAACCTGAACAAGGCTAGACCCCTCTTTGTGTGTCTGGGTCAAAGTTTGCTAGAGTCAGCTCATAGGCTCTCAAAGTCTATTGTTAAAGTTTCAATGTTAACATTTATACTTCAGAAATTTGCAAATGTTATGAATCAGGGCTTGACTTATTGGTTTATTGATTATATAGATTTAAAAAAGCAATAGAGAAAATGTTAATAAAGCATATTAAACTTTGAAGTGTCTCACAGATTTTCAGAGAGCCATTGTTAAACATTTAACCAGCACACCTCTGGTCTTGAATCTCCTTTTTAATTGAGACACTTTCACAGATTTCTGAATGCTTCTGCTGGAATTCTCTGCACCTTTTCTGACTAGATCCTGTCTCTCCTGTCCTAGGAATTCCTTATGATGGTTTTGGTTGGAAAAAATAACTCACTGTGATTATTTTTCCTAGATTTCCTTTTCAGGTAAACTTGGTCTGATGCATTTTATAGAATTTTTTGGAAGAGTTGTAGGTTCAGCTTAACTGTGCTTCTCCCTACTATTTCCTGTTTTCTACTACTCAGGTTTCTTGGTTGGTTTTCATGTTTCTTTTCTAATCCGATTTCTAGTCATTCTTTCTCATTTAGTCCATTTCATATAATTTTGAAAAACCTTTCATTTTCTTAAAATTAATTCTGCCTCAATTAGATATGGATCCACACTTAACACCATATACCAAGATAAGATCAAAATGGGTCCATCATTTAGGCATAAAGAATGAGACCATAAATAGATTAGAGGAACAGAAAATAGTCTACCTCTCAGACCTGTGGAAGAGGAAGAAATTTATGACCAGAGGAGAACTAGAGATCATTATTGATCACAAAATAGAAGATTTTGATTACATCAAACTAAAAAGTTTCTGTACAAACAATACTAATGCAAACAAGATTAGAAGGGAAGCAACAAATTGGGAAAATATTTTTAAAGTTAAAGGCTCTGACAAAGGTCTCATTTACAAAATATATAGAGAACTGACTCTAATTTATAAGAAATCAAACCATTCTCCAATTGATAAATGGTCAAAGGATATGAACAGACAATTCTCAGATGATGAAATTGAAACTATATCCACTCATATGAAAGAGTGTTCCAAATCACTACTGATCAGAGAAATGCAAATTAAGACAACTCTGAGATACCACTACACACCTGTCAGATTGGCTAAGATGACAGGAACAAATAATGATGAATGTTGGAGGGGATGTGGGAAAACTGGGACACTGATACATTGTTGGTGGAGTTGTGAAAGAATCCAGCCATTCTGGAGAGCAATTTGGAACTATGCCCAAAAAGTTGTCAAACTGCATACCCTTTGACCCAGCATTGCTGCTATTGGGCTTATATCCCAAAGAAATACTAAAGAGCGGAAAGAGACCTGTATGTGCCAAAATGTTTGTGGCAGCTCTTTTTGTAGTAGCTAGAAAATGGAAAATGAATGGATGTCCATCAATTGGAGAATGGTTGGGTAAATTATGGTATATGAAGGTTATGGAATATTATTGCTCTGTAAGAAATGACCAGCAGGAGGAATACAGAGAGTCTTGGAGAGACTTACATCAACTGATGCTGAGTGAAATGAATAGAACCAGAAGATCTCTGTACACTTCTATGTTGTATGAAGATGTATTCTGATGGAAGTGGATATCTTCAACATAAAGAAGATCCAACTCACTTCCAGTTGATCAATGTTGGACAGAAATAACTACACCCAGAGAAGGAACACTGGGAAGTGAATGTAAATTGTTAGCACTACTGTCTATCTACCCAGGTTACTTATACCTTCGGAATCTAATACTTAATGTGCAACAAGAAAATGGTATTTACACACATACATTGTATCTGGGTTATATTGTAACATATGTAAAATGTATGGGATTGCCTGTCATCGGGGGGGATGGCGTGGAGGGAGGGGGGAATAATTTGGAAAAATGAATACAAGGGATAATATTATAAAAAAAATTACTCATGCATATATACTGTGGGAAAAAAAATTCTAAATAAAATAAAAAAATTAATTCTGCCTCTTTTATACTTTCTTATATGTCTCAAATATGTAAAATGTCTATCTAACTGAACAAAACTTTGCCAAAAAACAAATACTTAAACATTACTTTTTCTTCATGGAGACCCAAACAATCATAGATATTCCATAAAGGTTACCTCCTTTAGGAAGAGGAGAAACAATAGTTAATAAAAGGATAAAATGATACAGTGAAAAATTTGTGATAATTGATGTAAAAAACTTTTAAAAATTTAAACTAGTAATTTTACAAAATATAATTAAAGTATTGTACATATTTAATCTATTGCTATCTTGGGGGAGGGAGCTATTAGGAGAAGGAGGAAGAAAAACTGGAATGCAAAATCTTACAGAAATGAATGTTGAAAATCATCTTTACATATATTTGGAAAATAAAATACTCTTGAGAAAAAAAAAACAATCAAAGCAAATAATAAAGTCTTTCCCATGGCTATTACTTCCCTTTAACATTTATATCTTTATTTTCCCCCTGCTATCTGAAAGTTCCTATTTTATTTTTCCTGTAGAGCACAAAGGTGCTTTCCTGGAATAAACTGTGATGTAAATTCCCCTCTTTTCTATCTTGAGTTACTTGTAAGCAATTACAGTTCCAATAGCTAAAATGCTCTTGCTATCCCTCTTTACTGTGTGAACACCAGCCTCCAGACTCTTTATCTTCTTGAGGGACCTTAGAAACCTTATGTATCATTTAGATACATAAACTTATTTGGCTTCCCTATTGGTGACACTCCATAACGGTGTTGCTCTAAGGGATAATAAAATACCGAATATGTGAAACATAATAGAGTTGACCATTTCACAATCACTTTCTCACACTGTATTCTGATGCAGTGTTACTCTTGGCCAAGCCAACACACACTACATGGCCAGAAACTAGTTTGTTTCATACCCCACCATCACAATTGGTCCTATGTCTTGCAGTCTTGAGAACACAGCAATTCTCCATTCTTCTTAATCTAAATTATATGATTTTAATAATAGCGATATTAACATTATGTTTTTAATAAAAATAGATTGTTAGGTTAAGTAAATGCTAATATAGATACAGAAGTGCTAGATTTTATCAAGGAATTTTTAAAGACTTCTGTAACACTCTGAAAGAAAAGTTGGAAAGCTATGAACTGAGAACTAGTACAGTTAGATGGGTTCAGAAAGTACTGATTTTTATATCAGTGTCAACCTAGGAGTTCTGTATGAAAGGTTATATGGACAAATTGAACTTTGATCCCTCTAAAGAGAACATAGATGATAGAGAAAAATTAGGAGGCCTTCCATGTGAGGGGAAAAGGGTCCATTCACAGGAATGAACACCTTGCAATTTCATTTCAAAAAATATTAAGTAGGCATAGCAGAAAGGAGAGGTCCTATTGTGTATAATTGATGTGGGTTAAAGATTCCTTTCTAATTCTCAGCCCCCATGAATCCCAATGGGAAATATCCCAACTTTCCCAGCCCTCACTCTAATGATCTGCTTAGGTTTCCCCAACCCCCACCCCCAGCACAAACAATTCCTTATTTAAAAACCCATTGAATTCTATTCAATTCTCACCATGGCCAAAACCAACCAGGAGCCTGGGACTCCACCCACCTTCAAGATTACCAAAAAAACCCATTATAAAAAGGGAACCGTAGAGCCCACTCTTGGCAGGAGCCCCAAACATGGCATCCTTACATCAGCCATGTTAAGGGTTCCTATCTGCCTGGCGTCAGTTCTGGCCCTGGCGTCTTTCTACCTTTACCCTTACTTTCAAACCCCAAGTAAACCTCTTTTATCAATCTAGGTTTTCGGGTCTGTAAATTCCTTTATAGGGGACCCTTGCACTGCTACTAGACCTCATTTAACTCTGTATCCTTGTGCTGAATCTAAAGGGGTTGCAGGGGAGCTCTATTTGACTCCCTGTACCCCAAACTTGCCACTAGACCTCAATTAACCCTAATTTCATCTAGGTACCCCTTACCTAACTCTCATCATAATGAGTGATGAAATTAGAATTATATAGAATAACCTAGCTAATAGAAGACATTAGATATTGGACTGAGGAATTTAGCTTAGAATAGGAATCAGAATAAATTCATACATTTGTAATTGACCAAAAGGATATTCAAAAGAACTTCCTGTAGCTCAAAGATACTCAGCCTAAATTGTTTCAGCTTTTTGGCACATCTTTATGTTATCTACTAAAAAATTAAAGTGTTCATATATCTATTGTATTTACTTTATACAAGTTGAAAGTCTAAGCTTATAAGCAGGTCAGATCTCTGATTTCCAGAACAAATGCAGAGAGGTTCCATTTCTAATGACATAGAGAAAGCAATTTGTTTTAATCATAGAAGACACTTCTATTAAGCTATGCTGTGTAACGGCAGAGTTGGCTAATCACCAATGCAGTCTAAAATTATAAATGAAGTCTAGAGGACTGTCAATCTTCAGATAATGTCACTAACCCAAAAATAATTAACTCAGAGGAAAATAAATTAATTGTGACTTAAAAAAGTATATTTCTTGGTTTAAGATCCTTCCCTTTCATTGTCTTATTCTCCCATGCAGAAATAAATTTACATGGTGGGAATTTTACCCTTTCTAATCTAAGGTAAGATTTCTTGCTTGACCTCTATTTATTACCACACAAGAACGATTGCATTGATGGCATTCCCTCTCTTTAAAAATCTAGTTTGTGTGTGTGGGGGGTGTTAAAAGAAGAAGGAGAAGGAAAAGAAGAAGAAGAAGAACAAGAACAACAAGAATAAGAAAAAGAACAAGAACAAGAAGAATAATAACAAGAAGAAGAAAAAAAAAAAAAGAACAAGAACAAGAAAAAGAAGAAGAAAGGTAGCTAGGTGACACAGTGGATAGAGGACTTGGCCTGGAGTTCTGAATTCAAATTTGGCTTCAGACATATACCTATGTGATTTTGAAAAAATCACCTAAATTCTAATTTTCTCATCTGCAAAATAAGATAATTTTAGTTATTATTATATTTATTATTCTCCCATACCTATATCCTAGGGTTAATTTGATCATTAAAACTGAATGAGATGATAATTGTTAACCTAGCATCAGGCACATAGTAAATGCTATGTAATTGTTAAATGATATTATTATTATCATCATCATCAAGAAAAGCCACACATATTTGACCTGTCTTACAGAGTTCTCAGGATCTCTCAAATACACAGTTCTTTTTGCTTACTGGCCAAATACTTTGGGTTAAATTAAAGTAAATCTCTGTTTTAAAATCCTAAACTGCTTATGAGTGAAAGTATTTTACTTCTAAATGAGAATTATAAAGATGACAAGAATATATGATTTAGCATAGAAAGAACAAGTATAGGGAGAAACATCTTTGGAAAGGATAGAATAATTTTCCATCATTGAACACAAAATTTGTTCCTTTATTTAGAGGGTTTTTTAAAATTAATTTTTTCTCTTCTTTGATCTGTTTAATCACAAATTTCAAAGAACTCTATTCTATTCCCTACTTAAATTAACAATCTTCTAAATTAGGTTAGATCAAGTTTGTGATTTTTAAAACTTTAATTAATAAAGAAAAACTAGTAAGGAATTAAGACAAGTAAAATAAAACAAAATAAGGTATAGTTTGCTAATATTCACAGGAATGCTTTTATCCTTTGCTTTATCCTTTCTATAGAGTCTCATAGGATTGTAGAATTATATATTAAAATATACATTAGAATTGAAAATAACCTTAAAGGTAATCTACCATAGTTCTTTTTAATTTAAAGATCAAAAAAAAAAAAAAAAATGAAACCTAAGTAGGACAACTTGATATTTGCCCAAAGTAACATTTTCATGTCATCTCTGCTATTGAGTAAAGAGTCTTTTACAAAACATTTTCATATAGGTGTTTCACAAAATCCCTGTGAGGTAGGTAGATAGGGTGGACATTATAATTCCCCTGTCTTCAGATAAGTAAGTAGATGCTCAGAAAAAAAAAACTATTTAAGGTTACTTAAAATAAAGTTTAAAAAAAAACTAGCTACCTAGTTAAGTTGTAAAGCCAACATTTGAACTCAAATCTTTTGACTCCAAGTTAAACACTCTTTCTCATATATATTCTTCTGTGTAAATTTGATTAAAGCATCAAAAGGATGGGTAAATATCATTGAGAGCAAGAGAATGAAATATAAGTACAATATATCACTTTTTTCAAACCAACATAGTTGCACTGGGTTAATGTAATCCCTTTCTTTAATTTGGCTGATGGTTTAACCCACAGGGTGAACCAGGAAAGATACATACATACATACATACATATTTACATTGATGGATCAATGGATAGATGGATAGCCATCTAAAGAGAGAAAACAGAGAGATCCTCTTTTATCCCAATTGTGACCAAGTTAAAGGGTTCTTTCTTGGTTCCTTTTTCTTTGAAGAAGAGGCAAAATTCCCAAAGTGGCCTGGCCTGGGATTAAATATTGTGATGACTGGAAATTTTAATTGTGAAATTAATCTTCCAGAAGATAAGGACTGGAATGTTTCTGCAAGATTAAGAGCTATTTAAAAAAATATCAATTGCTCATTGACAGGTCAAGCTAATATAATAAAAATGACAATTCCACTTAAATTGGCCTACTTGTTCAGTGCCATAACATCAAACTGCCAAAAATTATTTTCTAGAACTAGAAAAAAACTACATAACCAAATTCATCTAGAAGAACAAAAGGTAAAGAATAACGAGGGAATTGATGAAAAATACAAAGGCCTAGCAGTACCAGACTTAAAAATTATTTTATTAAGCAGCAGTCATCAAAAACATTTGGTACTGACTAAAAAACAGTGGTGAATCAATGGAATAGGTTAGATATACACAATAATCAATCCATGAATTCAATTATCCTTCTTAAATTTGCTATTTATCTGTAGTGCTCAGTCCAGAATCATATGCCATTCAAGAGCCTTTACTAATCTATGCTACCAGTCGCACATATTGAACACACTGTTAGAAGCCAGTGCTTGACTAGTTCATTGTTGTGGAACCCCAGAAACTTTTCGACATCATAGACCCATTTTTCTCAGTCCTGATTTGGGTTCAACAATCAGCCATAATTACCCCATTTTCTAACATAATGCTTTGTACATAATAGAAGTTTAAGAAATGTTTGCTGAATGAATGACTATTGAATAGTTGCACAATTTAAAATAATTTGAGCAGAGTAATCAAACTGTTTATTCTTAGCCTAAGAATCCTGAAGAAAAAAAAAAAAAAAGAAAGAAAGTTGAGAACCCTTAACAAGGATAAGAGTCATCAGATAAGTATGCAAATAATGAGAATTAGACTAGAAATATAAACATTAGGCATATTTTTCCAATTCACTGATGTTTCCCAGGTTCATAGATGTGACCTTTTATGATGAACAATGAGAAGCATCCATCTCTGTAGCTGAACAGATTGATCCCAAAGTATATTGTAGTAGAAACATTGTGACAAGAGAGCTGATTTTGCACAGTTTGCTAATAAAATTTTCCAAAATTGTTTTGAAAAGAGAATAAACATAAAATAAACATAACAATACATTTCTGCCCAGGGAATTTCAATTAAAAAGCACAATTAAAAATGAGGATGTTTAAAATAATTCATTGATAAGCAGAATTGCTCTCTGATACAAAGTAATCTCACCAATGACAGCAGTTTTGATCAAACCAAATCTTAGCACATTGCAATGTATTTCAAAGTTAAGAAATGCTTCTTAAAATGCTGGATGTCTTTTATAGCATTGTTCTATTTTAGACATTGTCACTGGGGGGGAAACACTAAAAATAGTGACAAATACAGCATCAATAAACATAAAAATTGATTTCCCAGAAATGAAAAATTTTAAATTAGTGACCATTTCCCCCCAGAGCATTGGTTGATTAATTTAATGTTCATTGTAGTCTTTCAAACACATCCTAATACTGCTGATCTGCTCCGCAAGACTTTGTGATGGTTTTGTGGTTAGAACCCAGAAGATAAAATTATATTGCACAGCCCTGCACTTTTCAGGTTTAAGTAGAAATATTTTTAAGGATAACTTAGGACACTGCCTCCCTCCCCCCCCCCACCAAAAAAAAAAAAGGCAAGACACACAAGAGCATTAATTTCCCAAATATTTTATTTAGAAATATTAAAATGCATATCTTTAAAAAGTAAAATCTACTTCTTCCAAAATCAAATTCTTGATTGGCAACTATCTCCCAGGATGTTCCATTACTTCCATATTCATTCAAAAAAAACATTCATACTGAGCAAAGAAGCACTAAGAAATTAATTAATTCTATATGTTTTTCTATAATATTAATTAAAAAAACAAAATATGACGAAGGAAGGAAAGAGGGAAAGAAAGAAAGAAGGAAGGAAGGAAGAAAGGAAGGAAGGCAGGCAGGCAGGCAGGAAGGAAGGAAGGAAGGAAGGAAGGAAGGAAGGAAGGAAGGAAGGAAGGAAGGAAGGAAGGAAAGAAGGAAGGAAGGAAAGAAGGAAGGAAAGAAAGAAGGAAGGAAGGAAGAAAAAGAAAGAAAATGAAATGAACGGAGAGAGAGAGGAATTAACTTAAGGTATATATCATTGGATTTATTTAATTTAACTGAAAGTAATTTGTATCTTAAATAGAATTCATGAAATAGGTATGGTCCTATAGTGAATTCATAGGACCCCCTCCATTGGCAACATCCTCAAGAACTCAGGTAAATGTACCAATTTAGCAAACAAATAAACATTCAACAAATTATTGAGTCACAGAGATTTGTTTTTGGAGCTGCAGAGGTTTATGATAGTAATTCAGGGCCAGTTCATTACAAATAGAAATTATAAAAGAGTTTGTCCATACTTTTATTTTCAAGAAGTCAACACTAACCTCTATGAATACAACTCTAATAAGTATGTCTCCTGTTATCAACTTCTCTAAAAATATTTTTCCCACATAATGATCTTGTTTCTTCTCTATAGCTGTACTCCAGTTCAACTCCCAAACCACCACCAACTGAACCTACAAAGTAAGAATTACCTTTTGTCAGACTAGAAAAATTAAGAAGGCTAGTAATCTAATATATTTCAACCAAATTACAAATTAATAAAAATTAAACAGATAGTAGAAATGGAGATATAAATTATAGATTGGCTCATTTGGATAATGGGGGAGGGAAATTCCTTCATAAATGGAAAGAGACATGACATAGTAGAGTTAATCAAAAGTATAGAATTTGGATTCTGGTGACTTTTTTCTGGTGAATTCATGTGACTTTGAGCAAATTATTTAATCTCTCCTAGAGTAGCTGTAAAACAAATAAAATGAACTAAATCTCTGAAGTTAATTTTAGTTTCATATCCTAATGATATCTTTTTAATACTCATATTGACATTCATTTAGCAATGTATTGAATTTAGGGAGTGAAGATGGAAAAACGGAGCATTTTTCCCTTAATTTTATTTTACTCATAAGATCCCAACTACTAGGGTAATTACTTGCTATTTAGAAAAAAACTTCTGGGAAAACAATAAGTAGTCTGGAAGAAACTAGGCTTAGAAAAACATCACACTTCATATATCAAGATAAGCTCTAAATGGATACATGATTCACACAAAAAGGGTGATATCATAATTGAATTAGGGGAGGGATAAGGGAAGAATTTTTGACTAAACAAGAAATAGAATCATGGAAAGTAAAATAAATAGTTTTGGTTACATAAAATTTATAGGTTTTGCACAAAAACAAATGCAGTCAAAATAAAAAGGAAAGCAGGAAACTAGCAAGAAGTTCTGCACTCATTCTTTGATAAAGGTCTCTTTTCTCACATAAATGAATAATTGAACTAGATTTATTCAAAATAGGAGCCATTCTCTCAATAGATAATGTCAGACAGAGAATGTGAGCAGGTACTTTTCAGAGAAAGAAATCATTAATCATATAAAAATTGTTCTTTATCATGAATTAGAGAAATGCAAAATAAAAAAAAATCATGAGGTACTACCTTACACTCATCAGAATGACTAAATGATAAAAAAGGAAAATGACAAATCTTAGAGAAGATAAATCATTGATGTACTCTTGGTATTGCTATGAACTAATCCAACCATTTTGGGGCCTAATTTGAAACTATAAAAGACTTAGTAATTCTGAGAAATACAACTTCTACCACTCCAAAGGACTCTATATAAAATGTTCTTCCAGATAGAAAACTGATGGACTGAGAGTGCAAATTGAATCCTATTTTTCTTTATTTTTCTTGATTGGAGTGGGGGAGAAATCATGTCTATACCAGATCTATGTTTTGTTTAACTTCAATATATAAAATGGGTATCGTGTGTCTTCCCTTCTCAATGGATAGAGTAGGGGTGGAAGGAGAGAAAGATTTCAGGAAATGAAAATAAAATTAAATTTTTGAAAAATTTTAAAGTAAAGCAATATTACTTATTCACCCTAATATTTCTTGTAATGTCCTATAATACTTATCTAGTCAAGTCAGTATCAACAGTCCAATTAAATATTTTGAAATAAATAAATGAAGGAAGAGTTCTTACAATTAGAAAATGCTCCCTTAATATCTTTTTCAGCCACTGGTACTAACTGCTTACATTTTATAATTTCTTCTCTCTTTTTTCGCATTTCAGTAAGGCACCAGCTTTAAGGTTCTACCTCATTTTCAAGTACTTAATGGAGGCAAGAAAATCACTTTGAAAACTTTATCAAGTTTTTGTTTTTCTTTTGACTAGGTGAGACTAAAACTTTGTTGGGTATTTCAAAGAACCTTAAAAAATGATAAGAGAATTGAGAATCTTTTTTATGGATAAAGTCATTGCTTGTACTATGAGTCATTTTCCCTAGGTACAGAGCCCATTTATAACCTGTCTCTTAACTGAGTTAATATTTTTAGCCATCTGCAGATGCTTTCTAGTTTCCAGAAGTTGGGGCCCCATAATCATTATTTGTCTTTGGAGAAAATAAGATTAGTTGCCTTTAATTCCTATTCTCAGAAAGTAGCCACTGTAATATATCATCACTCACTGACCTTGCCCCTTCTTCCAAGTTGGAAATATATTCTTACATTTTGCTTCTTGGCCTTAGTGTTGTACAGATCATAACCGAAGGAGGCATTTACACAATTGAACCTCAATCAAAATCAGTCTTTAGGAATGTAGACAGACAGCCAGCAGTTTAATAAAGTCAGGTTACTGGAAGTGAATAAAACTTTCCCCACCTTGAAATATGACACACACAAGATGAAACAAGGCTTGATAAACAGTTACTCCCTGATCAACTTCATTTGAAAGTGTGGAGACAAAATGAGCCTTTTTACAGCCTCTTCTTGATTTCCCTCTTGCACTAAGTTGATACATCAATCTCACTTCTAAAAATTTTCTATAGATTGCTTGAATCAAGCATATACCTTTTCTACTTTGGGAACTCATTCCTCAAAACAAATATTAAAAGCTTGATAATTTGAATGGCATGTATATCACTGGTCTCAAACATTAAATTACTTTTTCTTCATGACTTTCTATTTAAAAAGTTTAAATATTTTAAACTGTTTAAATTTAATGAGCATTATTTTAATGTACCAAGCACCGTGCTAGGTGCTGGAAAGTATAATACTAAAAAAACCAAACAGTTCTTTTTTTCAAGTATATTTCTTTGTTGGAGTAAATAAATGTAATATTTTAAGGCAGGGTTAGGGATTGAACAAGGTTTTCAGTAGTATGGGAATGTTCCCTTCTTTGGTGATATAGTGACAATACATCTCAAATTCACCATTTTAGAGAGTTGCCTAAGGGATTCAGATGGTAGAGTGGAGAAACACTCAGATGAGCTCTCCCAACAACTTTAAAAAAACTTTTTCACACACACACACAAACTTTTTAGGAGATCAGCAAAAAAGGGTTTTTTTCACAGGAGATGTGGAGGGGATGGTGGGAGAGGGGAATAAGGAAGGCCTGAAACACAACACATACCACATGAAACAGGCCTGGCAATGAGCCCAGCAGCAGGCCTTTGAAAGTGGCTACATTAGTGGTAGCAGCAGCTCTGGGAATTCTCCACCCACAGATAGTGAGGCACTGTAGGGAGTGGGTAGAATAACTTGGTTGGAAGTAGATTGTAGGGGATACTTTGCTGTTGCTGGGTTCAGGAAGCTATTATATTCCATGCTCAATGCCAAGTCCAAAAAAGGAGCAATAGATTCTTGGCCCCTGGAAAGCAGGATCTCTGGTGACAGTTCCAATGATGAGAGGAATTTTCAAAAAATTGACTTAAAAATGAACAAACTACTTTAAAAAAAATAGACCTCAGGTGCAGTGGATAGAGCACCAGCCCTGAAGTCAGGAAGACCTGAGTTCAAATTTTGGCCTCAGACACTTAATGCTTTCTAGCTGTGTGATCTTGGGCATGTCACTTAACCCCAATTGCCTCAATAACAACAAAAATTATATAGACCTCAAGTTAGATAAAAGGAAAGATCAAGCACAAACTCAGTACAAGACAATGAACTCAAATATATATATATATATATATATATATATATATATATATATATATATATATATATATATATATACACACATGTAAAGTGAATTGGTTACCAACCATTCCTGAAAGAGCTAAAAAAGGATTTTTAAACTCAAAAAAGAGTAAAGGAAAAATTGGTAATTGAAATAAGAATGATGCAAGAAAATTATTAAAAGAGAATCAATAGCTTAGCAAAAAACTACTAAAGAAAATTACACCTTAAAAAACAGAATTGTCCATGTGGTAAAAGAGGCACAAAAAATCTACTGAAGAAAAGTGTTCCTTCAAGAACAGAATTGGCCACTTGGGGGAAAAAAAGTGTAAAAATTTACTGGAAAAAAATACCTAAGAAGTAGAATTGGCCAAATGTAAAAAGAGATGCAAAAGGTCATTGCAGAAAATAATTCCTTAAAAATTAAGATTAAATAAGTAGATGCTAATAAACTCATAAGATATCAAGAGATAAACAATATCAAAAGAATAAAAAATGTAGAAGCATGTAAAATATTTCATTAGAAAAATGTCACCTAATCATTACACACCTGTCAGATTGGCTAAAATGACAGGAACAAATAACGATGAATGTTGGAGGGGTTGTGGGAAAACTGGGACACTGATGCATTGTTGGTGGAGTTGTGAAAGAATCCAACCATTCTGGAGAGCAATCTGGAATTATGCCCAAAAAGTTATCAAAATGTGCATACCCTTTGACCCAGCCATACTACTACTGGGCTTATACCCCAAGGAACTACTAGAGAAGGGAAAGGGTCCTGTATGTGCCAAAATGTTTGTGGCAGCCCTTTTCATAGTGGCTAGAAGCTGGAAGATGAATGGATGTCCATCAATTGGAGAATGGTTGGGTAAACTATGGTATATGAATGTTATGGAATATTACTGTTCTATAAGAAATGACCAACAGGAGAAATACAGAGAGGCTTGGAGAGACTTACATCAACTGATGCTGAGTGAAACGAGCAGAACCAGAAGATCATTATACACTTCAACAATGATACTGTACGAGGATGTATGCTGATGGAAGTGGATTTCTTCAACATAGAGAAGAGCTAATCCAATTCCAATTGATTAATGATGGACAGAACCAGCTACATCCATAAAAGGACTGGGAAATGAATGTAAACTGTTATTTTTACCTTCTGAATCCAATTCTTCCTGTGCAACAAAAAATTCGGTTCTACACACATATATTGTATCTAAATTATACTGTAATATATTTAACATATATAAGACTGCTTGCCATCTGGGGGAGGGGGTTGGGGGAGGAAGGGAAAAAATCTGAATAGAAGTAAGTGCAAGGGATAATGTTGTAAAAAATTACCCATGCATATGTACTGTCAAAAAATGTTATAATTATAAAATAAAATAAAAAAATTTAAAATTAAAAAAAAAAAAAAAAGAAAAATGTCACCTAGAAAAAAAATAAAGGAGAGTTAAATTAAGAATTATTGAATTAGAGGCAGCTAGGTGGCACAGTGGATAGAGCACCAGCCCTGAATTCAGGAGGACTTGAGTTCAAATCTGGTCTCAGACACTTAACACTTCCTAGCTGTGTGACCCTGGGCAAGTAACTTAACCCCAGCCTCAGGAAAAAAAAAATTATTGAATTACCTGACATCCATAATCTCCCCCCTCAAAAAAAAAGAACCTAGAGATCATCTTTCAAAAAACTATGAAGGAAAAATGCCCTGATATTCTGAAGCCAGAGAATTAAATAGAAATGGAAAGAATCAACCAATCACCTCCTAAAAGAGATTCCAAAATGAACACTCCTGGGCATATAATAGCCAAATTCCAGAGCTTCCAGATGAAGAAAAAAATATTTCAAGAAGTCACTAAAGCCATAGTCAGGATCACACAAGTTTTAGCAGCTTCTACATTAAATGATCAGAGGACCTGAAATAGTATATTGCAGAAAGCAAAGGACCTATCAGAAAGTTTCAGTACAGTCCTTCAGGGGGGAAAAAATATTTAATGAAATAGAGGACTTTCAGCATTCCTGATGTAAAGACCAGAGTTGAATAGAAAATGTGACTTTCAAATACTATTGTATTCAAGAGAAGCATAAAAGGTAAATATGAAAGAGAAATTATAACAAAATCAATAAGGCTGAAATGTGTATATCCCTATATGGGAAGATGATCATTTTAAGTCTTAAAACTTTATTAGGGCACTTAAAAGGAGGGCACAAATGTGAGTTGACTATGATAGGATGATATCAAAAATAAGTAATTAATTATAATAATAATAATAACAATAGTTATTATTATAATTAAGGGGAAAGAAAGAAACACACTGGGAGAAGAGGGAAAGGACAGAAAAATAGGGAAAATCATCTCACATAAAAGGGGTATGAAAGGAAGAATATTTACAATGAAGGATTAGGTTGAGGGTGGAGCAAATATTTGATCCTTTGTCTCATCAGAATTGAGTCAAAGAGAAAATGCATTCAGTTGGATATAGCATATATAGAATAGAATAGAAGATATAGAAATCTATCTTACACTACAGGGTAGGAGAAAAATCAGAGAAGGGAAGGAAGGCTAATACAAAGGAGGGCAGATTAAGAAAGGTAGTGATCAGAGAGGTTAAATCACTTGCTCAGAGTCATACAGCTAGTCAATGTCAAAGGCAGGTTTTAAATTCAAGTCTTTTTTTTTTACTCCTAGTCCAACTCTCTGTCCACTATAACATGTACTCTCTTAATTAACAATGAATAGGAAAAAAGTAGATAATAAATGTGCATATCAAAGTGGGGAAATACTTATTTGCAGTATAAATATCATATATATATATATATATATATATATGTATATACATATACATATATATATACACACATACATTATATATATTAAAGTATTTGTAAAGTGCTCAGCACAATATAAGGCACATAGGTAGTGCTATATGAAGTGTTTTTCCCTTCTCCACTTTACATCTTTGTTGCTAACTTCAAAGAGTAGTGGAAAATCCTCTGATTTGGGATTTTGGCTTTGATTCAAATTCTGATTTTGTCATGCTACCTATGTCACCTAAGGATAAAGTCCTTCCTTTCACAAAGCCTTAATTTATTCATTTGTAAAATGAAAAAGTTAGATGAGATGATTGCTAAAAGTCATGATAGTTCCTCCCATAAAATTATGTAACCACTTATATTCCTTCTCTACCTACCTAGATGTGCAATTGGCCATAGCTACAAAATTCAAGGTCAAAAGGTTAAAGGGAATAATGAGGTTTATGAGTCTTTGAGACATAGAAGGAAAAAAAACAGATTTCAGCAAGTTACAATTCACACAAGATCCACTACACTAGTGCTTTGTAATACAGCCATGTTCCATTTTCACATTAACCTCAAAGACAGTTTTGTGCCATTTGCACAAACAGGGAGCATTCTAACTGTTGCAGAGAGGTCTTTTTGCCTTGACTTCAGGTCCAGGTGAAGGAAGAGCACACAGAGAGCTAATATATATATATATATATATATATATATATATATATATATATATATATATATATATATATATATATATATATATATATATATATATATATATATATATATATATATATATTTGGACAGTACATATGCATGGGTAATTTTTTACAACATTATCCCTTGCATTCAGTTCTGTTCTGAATTTTCCCCTCCTTCCCTCCACCCCCTCCCCTAGATGTCAGGCAGTCTCATAAATGTTAAATATGTTATAGTATATCCTAGATACAATATATGTGTGCAGAACCGAATTTCTTGTTGCACAGGAAGAATTGGATTTGGAAAGTAAAAATAACCTGGGAATAAAAACAAAAATGCAAACAGTTTACACTCATTTCCCAATGTTCCTTTTCTGGGTGTAGCTGATTCTGTCCATCATTGATCAATACACAAAGAAATTTGTAGAAGTAAGAACTTTATCCAATTTCTAGATCAGATACTTGTGAGAAATACTTAGGGAGATCTTAAAATCTTACCCATTAAAAAGCCAGTGATACTAAGAACCCAGTCAAGTCATTAATCCCTGTAACTACACCACTCTAGACTCGTCATTTGAAATAAGCCTGGTACTTATTGAGTTTTCTTTTAGGGTGTGTCTCATGCTCTAGGCAGTAGATATGACTGCATGCTCTTTTACTTTATATTGGGACAAGAGTTTCACATGATTGAGAAGGGAGGAGATTTTATCTAAACAAAGAATGCCTCTGATCCAAAAGAACTTGTTCCAGGATATTTTAAGACTGTTTCCAAAAAGAAGAAAAAAAAAATCTTACTACTCTTAAACTTCTGCCATAAAAGGCAAAAAATAAAAAGAAAGCCCCCTGCTCCAACATAGTTTTTAAGCCAAATGTAACATATGTTCTGTAGCATATAATCACAACAATAAAATCTCTTGGATGACTTTCTTGAGCTTAGTCACAATTGGAGGATGAAGGTTGTGTGATATATTTTCTGGTCCCGGATTCTGTCATTAGATTAACCTGTATAAATCTATCAATTCAGTAGTTTGAATACTAGCATCTGGAAAAGGGAAGCATAATTATTCAAATACTAAATAATATTTGGGGTCAAATAGAAGTTTTCTATATAGAAGATTTTCTCCACTTTTTCCCTTCTCTTCTCCAGTCCCTCTTTTATCTTGTTTTTATTTTTGCTTCTCTTCTCCTAATTCTTGTCCAATTTTAAGAATATCTAGGGGGGATGTCAGAGCAAAGATAGCAGAGAATAGACAGATCTTTATTTGAGTATCTGAGCTCTTCTTGGCACCCCTCAGATCAAACCTCTGAACTGGTTTTGAAGTGATAGAACACACAATATTTGGAGTGTAACAAATTTCCAGCAGAACATATTTTGGAAAAACTTCAGAAAAGGTCTGTTTTAGTTGGGCATGGGAGATATAGCTGAGCACAGGCACAGCACTGGGATCCAGGACAGTGTAACATCCATGCTTTAGAAAATCTATTTGGCTATTCCATTCTAGTTACAAACCAGTGGATCAGCAGATTAGCTGAGAGACATTCAATGTAAATACAAAAGGCAAATAGTGAGCATCTGAATCCCAGAATTATGTGGGACTTGGCCATGCCCCCGCAGTACTGGAAGGAAGTCAGAAGCACTAGCCCAGGGCAGAATAAAAATCATGTTTGCCTATAGAGGAAGCTTGAGATAATCTCCCTTTGCCCTAAGAGCAAATATCAACCTTTAAAAATATGAGCAAAAAAGCAAAAAGAACACTGACAATAGATAGCTTTCATGAAGAAAGATAATAGACCTCAAAACCTAAGGAGTTTTTATCCAGCAAATTATCTCCAGATGAAACTCTAAAGGGTGACATGAGTTGGCCTCAACAAGGCTCTCTTAGAAGAATTCAAAAAGGATATGAAAAGAGAGTTAGAAGAAAAATGGGGAAAGGAAATAAGAACTTTGCAAGAGAGTTTAGAGAAGGAAATAGAAATTATCTAAAGAAAGCACCTTAAAAAAGATTTAGTGAAATGAAAAAAATCATAACTTCTTACAGAGTTGATGAAATGGAAAAAGTTAATTAATCCTTACAAAATTAATTTGGTGAAATGGAAAAAAGCATATAACTTCTTACAAAATGGATTTGAAAAAGAAACCAATTCATTGAAAAACAGAATTTGTGAAATGGGGAAAAAAATCCAATGAACAAAACACATCATTAAAAAGTTCAATTGGAGATAAAGAAGCTAACTGAAGAAAATAATTCACTAAAAAATTAAAATTGAACAAATGGAAATGAATGACTCAATGAGAGTCATTAAGGTAAAAAGAAAAAAACAACTTCCTATTAAAAGTTAAAAAGCTTATATCCCTATATGAGAAGATGATATGTTTAATTCTTGAAATCTGTATCTCTATTATGGGCATACTTAGAGGGTACAGATATAATTTGATTTTATTGTAATAATATAAAAAGTAAATTAAAGGAAGAAAGAGAGTTCTACTGGAAGAAGAGGAAAATGGAGGTAAATGGGGTAAATTACATCTCATGAAGAGGCAAAAAAGATCTGTTACAACTGAGGGAAATAACAGAGAGAGATAAGCATTGTGTGAATCTTACTCTTATCATATTTGGCTCAGAGAGAGAATATCTGTCTTATTTAGCTTCACAGAAAAACTTGTCTTACCCTCTAGGAAAGTAGAAAAGGGAAAGGGAAAGGGAAAGGAAAGGGGAAGACTAATAGAAGGGAGAACAGAAGTTGAAGGAGAAAGGTATAAGAAAAGGAAAAGGATTGTAAAAGGAGAGGCCTGTTTGAGGGGAAAAAATTGAATGGAAATAGAAAGGAATATACTTTTTTTATCAGCAGTGCATGGAGCCTATACAAAAATTTACCATATAATAAGGCATAAAAAACCTCAGAATCAATTGCAGAAATTCAGAAATAGTGAATACAATTTTTTTCAGATCATGATGCAATAAAAATTACATGTGATAAAAGGCCAGGGGGAAATGCACCAAAAATTAATTGGAAACTAAATAATCTAATCCTAAAGAATGAACAGGTGAAAAAGCAAATCATAGACCCAATCGATAATTTCATTCAAGTAAATGACAATGACTACATGCCAGAATTTATGAGATGTAACCAAAGCAGTTCTTAGGGGAAGTTTTATATCTCTAGATGCTTACTTACATAAAATAGAGAAAGAGAAGATCCATAAATTGGGCATGCAACTAAAAAAGCTAGAAAAAGGACAAATTAAAAATCCCCAATTAAATACCAAATTTGAAATTCTAAAAATAGAGAGAATAATAAAATTGAAAGTCAGAAAATTCCTAATTTATTAACAATCCTGTTAATAAACAAAAAATAAGAGTTGGTTTTATGGAAAAAAACCCAAATAGATAAAACTTTACCTAATTTGATTAGAAAAAGTAAAGAAGAAAATCAAATTGTCAGTATCAAAAATGAAAAGGAAGAACTTTTCACCAATGAAGAGAAAATTGGAGCAATGATTAGGAAATATGTCAACAAATCTGATGATTTAAGTGAAATAGAAGAACACTTACAAAAATAAAGATACCTCAGATTAATAGAAGATGACATAAATTACCTGAATAGTCTTATTTTGGAAAAAAGAAATTGAACAAGCTATTAATCAATTCCCTAAGGAAAATCTCAGGGAGCAGATGGATTTACATGTGAATTCTACCAAACATTAAAAAAAATTGATTCCAATACTATGCAAACTATTTAGAAAAAATAAGGAAAGAAGAAGTCCTACCAAATTCCTTTCGTGAAACAGATCTAGTGCTGATACCTAAACCAGTTAACATCAAAAGAGAGAAAAAAAATTACATACCAATTTCCCTAATGGATATTGATGAAAAAATCTTAAATAAAATATTAGCAAAGACATTACAACAAGTTATCTACTAGATAATACACCATAACCAAGCAGAATTTATACCAGGAATGCAGGACTACAAAGGATATCGGGAAAACTATTAGATTTAATTCATTATATCAATAACCAAACTAACAAAAATCATATGATTATCTCAATAGATGTAGAAAAAGCATTTGATAAAATGCAATACCTATTCCTAATAGAAACATTAGGGAGTATAGGAATAAATAAAGTTTTCCTTAATATGATCTGTAGCATCTATTTAAAACCATCCACAAGCATCATGTGTAATGGGGATAAATGAGAATAATTCCCAATAAGATCAGGGGTGAAACAAGGCTGCCCACTATCACCATTACTATTCAATATTATATTATAAATATTAGCTTTGGCAATAAGAGAAGGAAAAGGAATTAAAGGAATTAGAGTAGGTAATGAGGAAACCAAATTCTTTGTAAATGATATGATGGTAAACTTAGAGAATCCTAGAATCAACTAAAAACTACTAGAACCATTCACAACTTTAGTAAAGTTGCAGGATACAAAATAAATACATATAAATCATCAGTATTTTTATATATTACCAACAAAGTCCAGATACCATAACTACAAAGAGAAATTTCATTTCAAATAACTGTAGATAATATAAAATATTTGGGAGTCTACCTGTCAAGTCAAAGTCAGGAACTATATGAACATAATGACAAAAGATTTTCCACACAAATAAAGATCTGATCAATTGGAAAAATATCAAATGCTCATGGATAGGCTAAGCTAATATAATAAAAATTACAATGCTACCTACATTAATTTACTTATTCAGTACCATACCAATGAAACCCAAGAAATTATTTTACAAGCTAGAAAAAATAATAACAAAGTTCATCTAGAAGAACAAAACATCAAGAATTTCAAGGGAATTAAGGATAAATATGCAAATGAAGGGGGCCTCGCTGTACCAGATTTAAAACTATGTTATAAAGCAGTAGTTATCAAAACCATTTACTATTGGCTAAAAAAATAGAGCAGTTGATCAGTGGAATAGATTAGATTCAGAGGACAAAACATTCAGTGACTATAGCAATCTAGTGTTTGACAAACCCAAAGACCCAACTTTTGGTTTAAGAACTCACACTATTTTTCAAAAACTGCTGAGAAAATTTGAAATTAATAAGGCAGAAACTAGGCATTGACCCATACCTCACACTCTATACCAAGATGTTGAAATGGGATCATGATTTAGACATATATGAGCAAATTAGAAGAACAAAGGATAGTATACCTCTCAGATCTGTGAAGAAAGAAGGAATCTGTGGCCAGAGAAAAATTGAAGTACATCATTGAATACAAAATGGACAATTTTGTTTATATTAATATCATCATATTGATTATATTATTACATATTATATTAATTTATTATTATATTAAGTTAAAAAGGTTTTGTACAAACAAAACCAATGCAGACAAGATTAGAAGGGAAGCAATAAATTGGGAAAACATTTTTACATTCAAAGAATCTGATAAAGGCCTTATTTTTAAAATATATAGAGAACTAATCAAATTTATAAGAATTCAAACCATTCTCCAAATGACAAATGGTCAAAGGATATGAACAATTTTCAGATGAATAAATTGAAACCACTTCTAGTCATATGAAAAGGTGCTCTAAATCACTATTGATCAGAGAAATAAAATTTAAGACAACTCTGAGATACCACTACACACCTCTCAGATTGGCTAAGATGACAGGAAAAAGACAAGGATGAATGCTGGAGGGGATGTGGGAAAACTGGAACACTAATACTTTGTTGGTGGAGTTGTGAACTGATTCAATCATTCTGTAGAGCAGTTTGGAACTATGCCCAAAGGACTGTCAAACTGTGCATACCATTTGATCCAGCAGTATCTCTACTAGACTTTATATCCCAAAGATATAATAAAGGAGGGAAAGGGACTCACATGTGCAAAAATGTTTGTAGCAGCCCTTTTTGTAGTGTCAAGAAACTGATAACTGAGTAGATGCCCATCAGTTGGAGAATAGCTGAATAAATTATGGTATATGAATGTTATGGAATATTATTGCTGTATAAGAGACAATCAATAAGATGATTTTAGAGAAGCCTGGAGAGACTTACATGAACTGATGCTAAGTGAAGTGAGCAGAACCAGGAGATCACTGGATACTGCAACATTATACAATGTTCAATTATACTTGGCTCTTTTCAATAATGAGATGATTCAGGCCAGTTCCGATGGTCTTGTAATGAAGAGAGCCATCTGCACCCAGAGAGAGGAATGTGGGAACTGAGTGTGGATCACTATATAATATTTTCACTCTTTTTGTTGTTGTTGCTTGCTTGCATTTTATTTTCTTTCTCATTTTTGAAATGATTTTTTTTGTGCAGCATGATAACTGTGAAAATATGTATAGAAGATTTCACATGTTTAACATATATTGGATTACTTACTATCTAGGGGAAGGGATGGGAAGAAGGAAGGAAAAAATATAGAACACAAGGTTTTGCAAGGTTGAATGTTGAAAATTATCTGGTATAGGGGGCGGAGCCAAGATGGCGGAGAAGAAACACACGACTCAGTGAACGTCCTCACTCCCTCACAACCAATTAGATAAATTAAGTCTCAAAATTAGCTCAGGACTGATAGATACCACAAGGACTGGAAGCACGACTTACCAGCTGAAGAGAATCTGGAGTTTCAACAGGAAAGGTCAGTTCTCAGGGGAGGAATAAGAAAGACCAGCACAGACGGTGGGGTAGGGGCACACTGCGCCCATTGCGCTGGGAAGGGCTCTGGGATCAGAGAAGCCACTGAGGTAAAGGAATCTGGCACAGGCTGTTAGCTCTTCTCTGCTAATTATTTAGCAGTTCAGAAGAGAAAGCCAAAATATTTTAAAACAAATTAGATTTTCCCCGACGGGGGGGGGGGGGGGGGGGGGGGGGGGGGGGGGGGGGGTGACTCAGCAGAGAATCGGCACCAGGGGGTGTGGCCTCAGCTACCACCTGAGAATAGTTAAGAGACTGACAAGTGGGTGGATACGGCCCAAGGCAACACACACTGCCTAGCTTAGCTGGAGGGAGTGGAACTCAGCTCCAGGAAGTCCCAGAGAAGCGGAACCTTTGAACTAGGGACCGCGGTTTCTGGCAGACACTTCCAGTTTGAGCACAGGGGCTTTTCACGTCACCTGCTGCAGACATCCACTCCCCACCCGGACACATAGGCTGGGCTTTGTGCTGTCTTTACTATTCAACGCCCTTGAAGCACAGTAGTGCTAATCACCTCTGAGGCACTTCCAGGGAGGGGTGGGGAACTCTCTCCCAGAGCTCTATCTTAGCTCCGGCGCAGGAGCCGCTGCATCCATCCGGTCTGGGAGGAAGCTGGTAAAGAAGTAAATAATTTCCTACCCCAGAGACAGACCCCAAAAGATTTTTTTTAAGTATGAGCAAAAAAGCTAGAAAAACTATAGATTCCTTCTATGCAGAGAAAGAGCGGGTGTCCAACCCCGAGGAAGTTAACAGCAAAGATTCAGAAGATAACAACCTAAAGGGGAACGATTCCTGCCCCCCATCACATAACTCTCTCCTAGAAGAAGCTCTTAAGAAATTGAGGGAGATCGAAGAAAAATGGGGCAAGGAAAGGGAAGTTATGATAGAGAATAACAACGTCCTGAAATTGGAGTTGGAAAAAATAAAGAATTCACAGGAGATGCAGGGAAACAAAATTAGTGAATTAGAAAAGGTTAAAAAAACACAGGAAAGTAGGATTTCTGAATTGGAAAAGATAAAAAAGTCTCAAGAAAATAGAATTTCTGAATTGGAAAAAGAAAATAATTCTCAAAAAAAAAAAATTAGGGAAATGGAAAAAAATTCAATAGAGCAAAATAATTCATTTAAAAACGAAATTGGGCATTTACAAAAAGAACTAAAAACTGTGAAAGAAGAAAATAACTCCTTAAAAGTCAGGATGGAACAAATAGAAATGAATGATTCACAGAGAACCCAAGAATCAGTCAAACAAAACAAAAAAAATGAGAAGCTGGAGAACAACGTCAAATACTTACTGGGAAAATCTATAGACCTGGAAAATAGATCTAGGAGAGATAATCTGCGGATCATTGGACTTCCAGAAAACTATGACCAAAAAAAGAGCCTAGATTCTATTTTACAGGAAATTATCAAAGAGAACTGTCCAGAGATAATAGAAACAGAAGGGAAAGTAGATGTGGAAAGAATTCATCGAACTCCTTCTGAAATAGACCCTAAAAAAAGAACACCACGGAATATTGTGGCTAAGCTGCAGAATTACCACACAAAGGAGAAAATCCTGCAAGCAGCTAGAAAAAAACAATTTAAATACCAAGGTGCCACAATAAGGGTCACCCAAGATCTGGCTGCCTCCACATTAAAAGATAGAAGGGCCTGGAACCTGATATTCCGTAAGGCAAAAGATCAAGGACTGCAACCAAGAATGAACTACCCAGCTAAGTTTAGCATCTTTTTCCATGGAAGAAGATGGTCATTCAATGAAACAGAGGAATTCTATATGTTTCTAAGAAAAAAACCAGACTTAAACAAAAAATTTGATCTACATCCACAAGACTGAAGAGAAACAGAAAAAGGTACACAGAACCCTTGAGAACTGTAACTCTGTTGTGGGTATATAAAAAATACTCAAGGATAATTTGATTTTACTGATATAAAAGAAAAAAAGGGGGGGTGTAGTAAAGGGAAGGAGGTCGGTTCAGAAAAAGGGGAAGGAGTGATAAAAAGAGGGAAACTACATCCCAGGAAGAGACATAGAAAATACACCATATCTGAGGGAACTTAGTGAGGGGGAGAATCATTGTGTGAATCTTACTCTCATCAGAAGAGGCTCAAAGAGTAAATAATTAACATATTTGTTTTTCAGAGAATTTTCTCTCACCTCATTAAAAGGGGGGAGAGGAAAAGGGAAAAGGAAAAGGAGAATAAGTGAAGGGACTTGGAGGGAGGGGGGAGGGATCCTAAAAAAAAAAAAAAAAAAAAGAGGGAGGGTTGCGCGTCACAAGGGGGGTCTGTAAATTAAATATCGGGGAGGGGGATCAGGGGGGTCAAGGGAAAAAAGCATAATCTGGGGATAATATGATGGCAGGAAATACAGAATTAGTAATTTTAACTGTAAATGTAAATGGGATGAACGATCCCATCAAACGGAGACGGATAGTAGATTGGATCAAAAAGCAGAACCCTACAATATGTTGCCTACAGGAAACACACTTAAAGCAGGGAGATACATACAGAGTAAAGGTAAAAGGTTGGAACAGAGCCTATTATGCTTCAGGTAAAGCCAAAAAAGCAGGGGTAGCTATCCTTATCTCAGATCAAGCAAAAGCAGAAGTAGATCTCGTTAAAAAAGATAAGGAAGGAAACTATATCCTGCTGAAAGGTAGCATAAATAATGAAGCCATATCAATACTAAACATATATGCACCAAGTGGTATAGCATCTAACTTTCTAAAGGAAAAGTTAAGAGAACTGCAAGAAGAAATAGACAGTAAAACTATAATAGTGGGAGATCTCAACCTTGCACTCTCAGATTTAGACAAATCAAACCACAAAACAAACAAGAAAGAAATTTAAAAAGTAAATAGAACATTAGAAAAACTAGGTATGATAGACCTTTGGAGAAAACTGAATGGCAATAGGAAGGAATATACTTTCTTCTCAGCAGTTCATGGATCCTATACAAAAATTGACCATATACTAGGACATAAAGATCTCAAAATTAAATGTAGGAAGGCAGAAATAATAAATGCCTTCTTCTCAGATCACAATGCAATAAAAGCTACATTCAGTAAAAAGTTAGGGGTAAATAGACCAAAAAGTAATTGGAAACTGAATAATCTCATCTTAAAGAATGACTGGGTGAAAGAGCAAATTATAGAAACAATTAACAATTTCACCCAAGATAATGATAATGATGAGACATCATATCAAAATCTTTGGGATGCAGCTAAAGCGGTAATAAGGGGAAATTTTATATCTTTAGAGGCTTATTTGAAGAAAATTGAGAAAGAGAAGATTAACGAATTGGGCTTACAACTTAAAAGGCTAGAAAAAGACCAAATTATAAACCCCCAACCAAAAATTAAACTCGAAATACAAAAATTAAAAGGAGAAATCAATAAAATTGAAAGTAAAAAAACTATTGAATTAATAAATAAAACCAAGAGTTGGTTTTATGAAAAAGCCAATAAAATAGATAAACCTTTGGTAAATTTGATCAAAAAAAAGAAAGAGGAAAATCAAATTGATAGTCTTACAAATGAAAAGGGGGATCTTTCCACCAATGAAGAAGAAATTAGAGAAATAATAAGGAGTTACTTTGCCCAACTTTATGCCAATAAATTTGATAACTTAAGTGAAATGGATGACTTCCTCCAAAAATATAGGCTCCCTAGATTAACAGAGGAGGAGATAAATTGCTTAAATAGTCCCATTTCAGAAAAAGAAATAGAACAAGCTATTAATCAACTCCCCAGGAAAAAATCCCCAGGGCCAGATGGATTCACATGTGAATTCTACCAAACATTTAAAGAACAATTAGCCCCAATGTTATATAAATTATTTGAAAAAATAGGGGATGAAGGAGTCCTACCAAATTCCTTTTATGACACAGACATGGTACTGATACCTAAACCTGGTAGATCGAAAACTGAGAAAGAAAATTATAGACCAATCTCCTTAATGAATATTGATGCTAAAATCTTAAATAAGATATTAACAAAAAGACTTCAGAAAATCATCTCCAAGATAATACACTATGATCAAGTAGGATTTATTCCAGGAATGCAGGGCTGGTTTAATATTAGGAAAACTATTAATATAATTGACCATATTAATAATCAAATTAATAAGAACCATATGATCATCTCAATAGATGCAGAAAAAGCATTTGACAAAATCCAACATCCATTCCTACTAAAAACTCTTGAGAGTATAGGAATAAATGGATTATTCCTTAGAATAATCAGGAGTATATATTTAAGACCGTCAGTAAGCATAATATGCAATAGAAATAAACTGCAACCTTTCCCAGTAAGATCAGGAGTGAAACAAGGTTGCCCACTATCACCATTACTATTCAATATAGTACTAGAAACGCTAGCCTCGGCAATAAGAGCCGAGAAAGAGATTCAAGGAATTAGAGTAGGAAATGAGGAAATTAAACTATCACTTTTTGCAGATGACATGATGGTATACTTAGAGAACCCCAAAGACTCTGCTAAAAAGCTACTAGAAATAATTCAAAATTTCAGCAAAGTGGCAGGATACAAAATAAATCCACATAAATCCTCGGCATTTTTATATATCACTAACAAAATGCAACAGCAAGAGATACAAAGAGAAATTCCATTCCAAACAAATGTTGAGAGTATAAAATATTTGGGAATCCATCTACCAAAGAAAAGTCAGGAATTATATGAGAAAAATTACAAAACACTTGCCACAAAAATAAAATCAAATTTAAATAATTGGAAAGACATTCAGTGCTCTTGGATAGGCCGAGCGAATATAATAAAGATGACAATACTCCCCAAACTAATCTATTTATTTAGTGCTATACCAATCAGACTCCCAAGAAACTATTTTAATGACCTAGAAAAAATAACAACAAAATTCATATGGAAGAATAAAAGGTCAAGAATTGCAAGGGAACTAATGAAAAAAAACTCAGAGGAAGGTGGTCTAAGTGTACCTGATCTAAAGCTATATTATATAGCAGCAGTCACCAAAACCATTTGGTATTGGCTAAGAAATAGACCGGTAGATCAGTGGAACAGATTAGATACAAAGGACAAAAAAGGGTACATCTATAGCAATCTAATCTTTGACAAACCCAAAGATTCCAACATTAGGGATAAAAATTCATTATTCGGAAAAAACTGTTGGGAAAACTGGAAATTAGTATGGCAGAAATTAGATATGGATCCACACTTAACACCATATACCAAGATAAGATCAAAATGGGTCCATGATTTAGGCATAAAGAGGGAGATAATAAATAGATTAGAGGAACAGAGGATAATCTACCTCTCAGACTTGTGGAGGAGGAAGGAATTTATGACCAGAGGAGAACTAGAGATCATTATTGATCACAAAATAGAAGATTTTGATTACATCAAACTAAAAAGTTTTTGTACAAATAATACTAATGCAAACAAGATTAGAAGGGAAGTAACAAATTGGGAAAATATTTTTAAAAACAAAGGTTCTGACAAAGGTCTCATTTCCAAAATATATAGAGAACTGACCCTAATTTATAAGAAACCGAACCATTCTCCAATTGATAAATGGTCAAAGGATATGAACAGACAATTCTCAGAGGAAGAAATTGAAACTATATCCACTCACATGAAAGAGTGTTCCAAATCACTACTGATCAGAGAAATGCAAATTAAGACCACTCTGAGATACCACTACACACCTGTCAGATTGGCTAAGATGACAGGAACAAATAATGACAAATGTTGGAGGGGATGTGGGGAAATTGGGACACTAATACATTGCTGGTGGAGTTGTGAAAGAATCCAGCCATTCTGGAGAGCAATCTGGAATTATGCCCAAAAAGTTATCAAACTGTGCATACCCTTTGACCCAGCAGTGCTACTACTGGGATTATATCCCAAAGAAATACTAAAGAGCGGAAAGAGACATATATGTGCCAAAATGTTTGTGGCAGCTCTTTTTGTTGTAGCTAGAAACTGGAAGATGAATGGATGTCCATCAGTTGGAGAATGGTTGGGTAAATTGTGGTATATGAAGGTTATGGAATATTATTGCTCGGTAAGAAATGACCAGCAGGAGGAATACAGAGAGGGTTGGAGAGACTTAAATCAACTGATGCTGAGTGAAATGAGCAGAACCAGAAGATCACTGTATACTTCAACAACAATATTGTATGAGGATGTATTCTGATGGAAGTGGAAATCTTCAACATAAAGAAGATCCAACTCACTTCCAGTTGATCAATGATGGACAGAGGTAGATACACCCAGAGAAGAAACACTGGGAGGGGAATGTAAATTGTTAGCACTAATATCTGTCTGCCCAGGTTGCATGTACCTTCGGATTCTAATGTTTATTGTGCAACAAGAAAATGATATTCACACACATGTATTGTACTTAGACTATATTGTAACACATGTAAAATGTATGGTATTGCCTGTCGTCGGGGGGAGGGAATAGAGGGAGGGGGGGTAATTTGGAAAAATGAATACAAGGGATAATATTATAAAATATATATATATACATATAATAAAAAAAAATAAATAAAAAAAATTATCTGGTATATGTTTTGAAAATAAAAAGATTTAATAAAAAAAATTTAAATTATTTAAAAAATTTTAAAAAAGAATATCTAAACTCTGTTTTCACTCTATTTCCAGATTTGGAGTCAGAATGGTAAGAGAAATATTATTGAAGGAGTCACATTTCTTTCAAATAACAAAAATATCTAAATGAAGAAATTTGCAAAAAAAAAGAATGAAATTCATTAAGTCTCTCCCTTTTAAAAATCACACTAATTCATTGCCTTATATCCTTCTACCAATATAAATCCTAAATTCCTATATGTAGGTAGCCAGTATTCATGAGTTACATGGCTTGAGGAAAAAAATCATCTAATTACAAAACTTGATGATGAATTTTTCTGATTTTAGCTAGGGCTGCCCTTAGACAAATATATGATCTTATAACTGGGATGATATCTGAAACATTTCCACTTTAGTAGAACCTGCCTGAGCTTTTATTCTACTAGGTAAGTCTTTAAGAACCTGTCGAACCTGTGTACAGAACACAGAAATTAATTTTATGAATACAACTATTTATAGAAATAAAGACAAATAGCTGGAAAGATACTTGATTGCTAATGGTTAGGCTATGTTAACATAATAAAACTGATAATTTTACATAAATTAATTTATAGGTTATTGTCATACCACTCAAACAACAAAAAAATTATTTTATAAAATGAAACAATTACAATAGGTCAAGAAATTAATGGGGGTAAAAGTGGGAAGGATGGGAGCCAATCAGATCTCAGACAAGCAGGACTACAAAGCAATTAATATCAAAACTATTTGGTAATAATTAAAACACTGTGCTTTGCTTTGCCAGTATTCTCTCTTAATTCTCACAACCATGGGAGATAGGGTTATATATCCCCATTTTATATATATGTGTGCCTGAATTTGAACTCTGAGGCTGGATTTGAATTCAGGTCTCCCCTATATTACTTACCCTCTGTTGAAAGAATTGGAAAATATGTCATATGACAAATGGTTGAAGGTCTCAAATGTTTATCCTGGAGAAGAGAAGGGGGATAGAGGAAAGAGAATTACACTGAAATATTGAAAGAACTGTCATGTGTAAGAAGGAATACAATCATTCTGCTTGGTCCCAGAGGGAAAAATTAGCAGTGACAGGAGCTCCAGAGAGACAAGCCTCTGCCTGACATAAACAAAAACATAAACAATTATTAACAAAATCTAATAAATAATATGTAAGAGGAAGGAGTTGAAATAGATGATCTCGAAGTTTCCTTTGAACAGTAGATCATGGAACTTTGATTGATAGAATCCAAAACGTGAAAAAAGCATGGAGTTGATTTGAAGGTCTTGAAGCAAAAGTGTGATGGCCACTTGTCAGAGATGTTTTAGAAGGATTTCATAGAGGTGACATCTTGTGATTTATGAGGTCCCAAAATGGGATTTGATCACTTTTCCACAATCCTGTAAGGTTACCTCCCACATATTCTCTATTTATCTTAGAGGAGCTGATTTATATATACTTCTTTCCTGGATTAAGAGGTTAAACTTCTTAAAGACAGGGTTTTTTTCTTTTGATTTTTCTTTGTATCCTCTCTGTTAAATAAATACTTATTAGTTGATGGATAGAACTTGAACACAGATGAACACAAAATCAATTAACAAAATATTTTTGACTAAATCACTTTTTAAAAATAACACAACTTATGGTCAGATACTTGAAATGAATTTTC
Organism: Sminthopsis crassicaudata; assembly: GCF_048593235.1. Classification (NCBI taxonomy): domain Eukaryota; kingdom Metazoa; phylum Chordata; class Mammalia; order Dasyuromorphia; family Dasyuridae; genus Sminthopsis; species Sminthopsis crassicaudata. The sequence continues at coordinate 264,255,357 of NC_133619.1, read as the reverse complement.
TACTCTAAGTGCATTCTTCAATTGGATTTGATACATTTTATTATAGAAAACATTTTCTATATCTTGCTGAATATATCAAAATGTCAAAATTTATTAGTAGGACAATTGGTTCAGTTAAAAAGGCTGTTCTAAAATCTATAACATATCACTATTAAGTAATTCATTTTAAGTTATCTTTAAAATGACCCATATTTCATTTCTCCAACTCTATACCAAGAAATCCAGGGATTTTTTTTAATATTAAAGTATTAAGGATAGAAGGCTCTAAAAGCAAAGGGAATGAAAAAGTATAGCCACTTATCCTCTGGAATATGCAAAGTACCATAAAATCACACAATGAAGGGCAGCAGATGTAATGGGAATGTTCTATTTCCTTGGGATTGTTTAGGGTTATTATTTTTATTTTTCAAATAATTGACATTTTAATCCTGGAAACCAAATTCATATATACATGTAGGTATAGATAGATAACAAACAAAACAAATCAAGTACTACAAACCTAGAAGAAAAGTATATTTAATTCTACCTTTTGCTTCCTTGATGTCTTCTGAACTTCTGTGTGTTATGCATAGTTTTTATAACATTTTTATTGTCTGCATTTCTTCTTTTTTTGCCTTTTTATTTTTTATTTGAAAAAAATAGAATAAGGAAAAAAAGGAAAACAGAAAAGAAATACAAAACTAAATAAAGCAAAACAAAAGAGAATATTGTTATGTGCCCAGCAGAACATCAGGGAAGATTCAAAATATTTAACAACAAATTACCAAATCAAGAAAGTATACATATATTAATGGAAGAAATTATGCTCATCAATGTCCATTTTTTCTTTACTTCCTTGTAAATTGTTCTTTGTACCTTATTTATTTTATTCTTTTTCCCCCCTTCATCCCTCCCACCACTCCCAAGCAAGCTACATTTGAGCAAGGATATATTTATGTATACATATATAGATATATACACACACTTATACCCACACACACTTCACATGTACGCTCATTTTTCCTACCCTTGCTGCCTCTTTAATTAAATTCTGCTTATAAGTTGTCTTGCCATTACTTAACCTCCCCTCATTCAAAGATCCTTTTCTTATCTTCCCCTCACCCTCTGCTTCCCCATTTGCCCATCCTTCTCCCCTTATTTCATTACAGATTTTGAAGGGTGCAATACCCTTTGTAGTATATATGTAGTGTTGCCTCTTGAACCTATTCCCAATGTTAAATAGGTATTCAGAACTATAAGTCCTCATAGCCCCTCTAATGACTCTGTATCTATTCTTCCTCTACACAGTCTTTCTCCTTTGCTGATTGACTTTTTTTAAAAATAAGAAATATTAGTGTAAGCACCTTGAATCCTGGGATAGGGGGATGGTGCCTCAAGCTTCCCTTCAGCTCTCCACTCTGACCAGGAACACCTTCCTGCAAATGCCCACAGACAACACCATCCCTGCCCTGCTGCTTGCATTCATTGGATGCTGGTCCCTTCTGGCCTAGGGCCATATCTCAGCAGCAGGACTGGGCTCAGTGTTCCCAATTAACCCAGGTTTACTCAGTCTTCTGGGACTCAAACTCTGACTCCACAAACAACCTGGGAGGTGCAAGACTCTGTGGTTCCTGCTGAGGGTCCAGCCATACTCAACTAGTCTAGGGATCCCCATTTGATGGTTCTGCAGAGCTAGGCTGAAGGTGTCTGAACTTCAGACAAGTTAATCCCCTCCCATGAGCCTTTTTTCAGATCTTCCCAGGTTGTATCAGGAGGACCCCAATTCTGCCCCAAACCTTCTTGCTTTTTCATGATTCTTGATTCACTCTGAGGCACAAATTTGTTGTACTTGTGGGGGAAATCGGAAGAGCTTGAAATTTATCAATCTACTCTGCCATCTTCCCAGAATCCTGTATTGTCTACATTTCAGTAGCTTTTGTCACAGCATATTTTTTTCCAGATTTTTTTCTAAATGTCTTCATGCCTTCCCACATTTCTAAGAATTTTTTATAACTAGGATTTTTGTGTGGCATAATGCTAATTCACTACATATGTAGACCAAAATTAATTCTGCCATTAACCTCAATAATGATCACTTGACACTTGTGGTTTGTTTCCAGTTTAGAGAAGAAAATCTAAGAATATTTTTGTAATGATAGTTTTTTTTGTTTCCTGTGTATAAAATAATCATATTGGGATCAAAAGTTATAATACTTTTGTAGTTCTTATTACCTTGAAAGGTAACATGACATGATGATTAGAGTGCTAAATCTGAATTTAGAAAGACCTAGGCTCAAAACTATGGAACAACATATTGTCACTTAATTCTGTGAGTCTGTTTATTCATATGAAAAAAGAGGATAATGATAATTCTAATGCTTATCGCACAGACTTGTTAGATTGAAATGAAATAATATGTAAAAATTTTATAAATTTATGAAATATTACATAAATGTCATTTAAGATGCTTTTAATAAAGACTAAATGAATTCACCACTCTAACAGTATATTGTCATGCCATTTCCCCCCCATGTTTTGATGACATTCCAACACCAAGATTTATCATAAGAATAAAATGGCATCTCAAGTCAATCAAAGATAGAAGGAAAAGTGCATGTATGTATGTGCATGTAAGTACGTATGTATGTGATGTCAAGTCCTGAAATAAATCAAAACCATGAGCTGAGGAATAAAAAAGTCACTAATTAAGATAACAAGACAGCAAACTTGCTACCCTGGGGGATATCCAGTACATTTCCCAACTAAACACACCCATAAAAAATTTTTTATAGTTTTAAGTTTATAGTATAGGCTTTGTCATGAGACCAAAGTGGCCCTTCACAATCTGGAGAAAGGAAAACCATTTCTGTTCAGTTGGCTGCTTTTCCTTTCATGTCATGAATCCCTATGAAAGGGAGTAAATACACTAGAAGCTTAAAATGGGCTAGATAAGGAGAAAGAGAAAGAAGAAAATAACTGGACTATGGTTCAGGTAAACCAAATTAAAAGTATCTTGAGAATAGAAATGGAAGGACATTACTGAAAATCTGACATTACAAGGGTCATTTATAGGAATGACAATCCATATTACATTTGGTATTAACAATTTCTGTTATAAAAATAATAACCATTTCTGGTAAGTATATATGTGTGTTTATATATATACATGTGCATATGTATGTATATATTCTGAGAGAGGCGAGAGAGACAGAAGCAGAGATTCAGAGACATAGAGACAGAGAGAGACAGAGACAGAGACAGAAGGAGAGTCAGACAGGCAGACAAAGACAGAGAAAAAGAAATAACAAGAAACAAACAAAATGGCCTGCCCCTTCTTCCTTCTCACCCTTTCACCCTTGCCCCTTCACTAGACTATCCAGTAATCATTTCAGAAGGAAAAGGCAATAGGATGATTCCCTATTACCACTGCCCCATCCTTTCCCCTTTTCTTACCCCTTTGATCCTTCTTACAGTGGGAATAGCCAGAACCCATCCAGGATCATTGAGAACTCATGCTACTTGAATGACTTGGGAGTCACCAACTCTCTTCCTTCTAGTGACATGAAAGAATTCTAAACCTTAGGATCTGCTTGGACATTGTCTCTTTTTCTTGTTCCTATAATCTGTCCTGTCTCTGAGCCCTGCAGACTCTTGTCAAAAACATCTAACTTAATGATAGCCTAGGGATTCCTGAACCTCACCATTTGATCTGCCAAATGGAACTTTAGGACTTCAGGCCTTTCCATCTGCCCTAGAGCTGAACTTTCTATATTATGTATTGTCTCCTACACTTAGAGTATAAATTCCTTGGGAACAAGAACTGTCTTTATTTTTCTATTCGTATTTCTAATCTTGGTATATAGAGTACTTAATAAGGGTTTTTGCATTCATTCACTTGGAGAATGAACAAATTGTGATATATGGTTAATGAAATAATGTATAATAAAAATTATGAATATTAAGAATTTAGAGAAACTTGAAATAATTTGTATGAATTAATGAAAAAGAATTAAATGAGTAGAACAAGAAGAACGATTTACTCAATGACAATAGTAATAAAAGCTTCAGAACTATGACCAATTTAGACCAATCACAACTTCAAAAGACTGATGATGAATGAAGTATGCCTCTCTGAGCAAGGAGTTAATCTTGGATTATAGGAATAGAATAGAACATTCATTTTCAGATATGTCCAAAATGTAAATTTGTTTTACTTGACTATATTTATTTGTAAAAAGGAAAGGCTTTTACAAAGGGAGAGAGAGGTAAAAGGTCAAGAGAATTAGTCAGTAATAATAGACACCCTCCAAATGGTGGGAGAAGCAACAATAAAGTATTTTTAAATATACAAAGAAAAAAATTTTAAAGTTCAGTAGAGGGCATATACAGGACAATGTTTTCACTAATTGTTAAACTTAATATTCACTTAAGAAAATTATTGCCAAGAATCAATATATTGCCAAGGAAATCTAGAAATAAGAGGTAGTAATTCCATTCAAAATAACTAGAACATGTATAAAATATTGAAGCATCTAGCTACCAAGAGACACTGAGGATATTAGGCTTTCAACTATTTTGCTTTCTGAGGCATTTGCCTCAGAACTAAATGTTCTCTAATAATCTTTCATCCATCCAAATAAAAGTTCAAGAGAATTCTGGGATGAGAAATCAGAGAAATAAGGGGAAAGGGACCTCAAACGTTTCATTCATACACTTAATTAGTAAATTTACTTATTTCTGCATCATTGTATCCAAAAGTGAGGGATTGTTACTATTTAGCAATAGAGTACATCACTGGTAGCACACTTAGAAAGTCCATGATGCTGAAGTGGGGTGAGTGCTCTTCATGCTCAGCCCTCAGGAACCAGGAGGTTCAAGTAACTGCCTGCTTTTGGCATCGGCTGATGCTAATTTTCTTTGGCTTGGTTTGACTACCTGTCTGAAAGAGTACTGCAATGCAGGAAGGAAATTTTTCAAGAGATTAAACTATTATTGTTTCCTGTGTGGCTGTCTTTGCTAGTATATGAAAAAAAAAAAAAAAAAGAAAGAAAGAAAAAAAGCTTTAAGGGCACTTGAAAAGAGATTTGTCTGAATAGCAAAGTTGTTGTGATTCATCCCCCCTCCAGTCAGGATTTGGCCAATTTCCTCAGGAAAGTGGTTGATTAGGGCCATGGATTTATCCATGGCCTAAATATAAAATGTCATAAAGGTGATTAATGGTGAACTCACCATTAGAGGAAGTTAAGCATTTATAAAAGCTATTTTTAAGAACTTGGAAAGGGGAAAAATAGTTTGTCTTTTTGCCAGAATGCTTCAATGGCTAAATACCTCTTTGTAGCCAGTGGTATTTCATGCTACAGGCAGTTAAAGACTATATTTTCTACTTTTACAAGTTTATTTGAGAAAATTGATTCAATGTGTTTCAGTGTTAACATTACTGTTTATCATGACATGAAAATATATTTTATTTCCATCAAAACTAGCATTTACTTCTAATCTTGACTCTAAACACAGTAAACTTTTCCTTTTTTATCCTCCTTCAGAGGAGGGTGAAATGGCTTTTCTGTGTAAACCTTTACCAGACAAATAAAAATTTATTGAGTCCGTCCCAGGTTCACTTGCAGAATCCAAGGAAAATAATCTCAAAGTCTCAAAGCAGGAAGAAATTGGGACCCTTCAGAAATACCCCTTGGTAGTGTCTTAGGATAATTAATTAATCATACTGGTAATGATAATGATTTATTACCCTATTCGCAAAGAGACAAGTACCAATAAGGTATGTTCTGCTTTATAATTATATCTCCTTATTGGGAAACTAGAAATGAGTTCTATTGGTTAATGATAGGGTTATTGAAATAGCCATTTTTTGACTTGATAACAATGGAGATTTTCTGTCTTCCTGGGGCATTTATCCAATCTGTGATAGAGGATTTCCCAAGACTTGTCAAACTATTTGACTACAAGCCACTTCTAGTGATTCATATATGTTCAAGCAATAGTGCCAAAATGAATCTAGAAAGCATTGCTTAAAAAATTGTGAAGTCTTGGGCATGAAGTCTTTCATGTGAAAATCTCAGGGGCATAGGTGGTATTTCCATCACTCTTACTGATTTAAAGCAAGCATGTTAGAAGAAACTTTGTGAAAAATCCTAAAAAAATAAAGAGAGCAAATGTTTTGGGTTTTTAAAGGGAAAATAATCCAACAAAATGAGGCAAGCAAAACTTATATCAACTCCTAGCAAAATTTTAGAATGTATTGTTAAAACTTTGGCTAATGAGTTTAGAAAAAGGAGCATATCAACAAAATTTACTTTCATGAAAAATGTCATGTCAGCCCAACATCATTTTTTGAAAAAGTTTTCATTCATTTCTGAGAAATTCAAGGGCAGAATAAAAAACTAAGCAATGAATTTGGATTTAGAGGACCTGTTTTGAATGCTGCTTATCTATTTACTCCATATCTGACTTTGTACAAGTCACTTGGTATAACCAGATCTCGGTTCTCCCACCTATAAAACAAAAGTTCAGGATTAAATGGTTTATCACCTTTCTTCCAGCTCAAAATCTTGTAATCCCAGAATTATTTATTCCTTACTACTCCCAACAAAGCCTAGTAATATTTATTAAAATCTCAAATTAGAGACCTATATTAATACATCTTCCAGAGGTCCCATTGACTATATTTATGTAGTACCAATTATTCTGATACAAAATTTAAAATGTCATTAATCTTCCAAAAGCTTCTAAACACACACATATTTGATATAGGGGAAAAAAACATATTAAATGACTGGAAACTTTTTTTGCTTTTTAAAAACATTTTGACATTATATAGTTATCTTTCAAAGGTAAAGACATCAGGGCAAAACTCTTTAACAAAATGAGAATAACCTCAAAATAGTGATTAGAAGGCCAACCTTGACATAAAGAAAAACTGGATTCAAATCCTTCCTCTGATACATAATGTATGGAGCCTTACATAAGTCAATTACTTCTCAATACCTCTTAAAGCTCCAGATTGTTGATCTACATCAAAGGAATGAGTTTCCATACTGGAAATTCCCAATATGATTAAAATCAGAGGTATGAACTCTACTTTTTCCTACCCTTATTCCTCATTAACCATCAACAACTTAATCTGAGAAAAAAGACAGAGAGAGAGAGAGAGAGAGAGAGAGAGAGAGAGAGAGAGAGAGAGAGAGAGAGAGAGAAAGACCAACATAAATGGTAGAGATGTTATACACTCTTAGGCACTTAAAACTCTGCTATTAAAAGTACCTGCTCCTGAATCACAGAAGGACACAATGAAAACACAAGTTAAGAACTCTGAATCAAGCACTCTTATATGGAGTGATCACTAAAACACTAAGAGCTGTTTATGTTTTCTTTCCAAACCCCAGGAGATATAACATTGTGCAATAACTTCATAAAATTATTCAAAATTGAAATTCTACTACAATTGTAGCAGCCAGTCTGATATAAATAAGTTCTTAGTAAATAAGTCCTAATGTAACTTTGAATACATTCTTCATCCCATCCCCAGTCTCATTTCCAAATCCAACAAGTACTTGGTTTAGCAGGAGTGTAGATTAGATACAATCACAAGACAGGAATGCTGAATCATATTTTACTTCTTTCATTCACACAAAGTAGTCTAAGTTTCTATTTTCCCATTTTATATTAGACTAGCAGTTTTGAGTTGATTTGACTCATTTCATTTCTTATACTGAATGAATCTTCTTCATTTTTTGCAGGCCATTCCTTTAGAATCATAGTATTGTTAAAGGATTATTTTTTTGTTTGCCACTTTACAATTCTATCTATCTATCTATCTATTTATATCTATATCTATATCTATACACACACATACACACACACTCTTATACATATATATATATATATATATATAATAATCTCACAGCAACCTCCCCCCCCCATAAAGAATCAAGGAATCAGTATTTCTTTAAAAATCTCTTCTTTTACATATGGAACAATTGAAGCCAGAACTATAAAATTATTTCCTCAAGGCCACTTAGGCAATCATGGCAGAGATCATGCTATAACTCATACACTTCTAATTCCAGTTGCCATATGTAAATAAAGCATAAATATTCCTCATCTTTCTTTATAGTGAAATATTTCTACTGGACAAAGTTCTCAACATAACGTGAAGTCTATTCCAAAGGCATCACTCTCTTATATAGAAATAACATCAAGTCCTTACAAGAATCATTTAAACATTCAGTCTTATACAATGTAGCTATTTTTAAACTCTGTGTGAGTAATGTTCTTCTATTGTGTAACTTAAAAATTCTGGGTGACAAATGAATCCCAAGTTGTTGTAAATTAATGGAGACACTTTTAGTAATTAAGGAAGCCTTCAAATTAATTTAGGAGATAGAATGCACAGCAATTAAGAGGACTCTTTGATTCAGGAATAAGAAAAAATCTCAGTTCAACCAGAGGGAAAACTATCTCACTTGATGGATCCACTCTTGCAATTTCTAGAATGTAATTGCTGAAAAATCAAAGGATATGTTGGGATAATGGCCTTCTCCCATATATTTGCCATTCTGGAGTCTTCCTTTTTACATTCAAAATCCTTGCCTTCTCTCTTTCCTCCCTCTTCACTTCTCTCTCTAAAAAGTATTCACAAAAGTCATGTCTCCCACCACATATCTTGCATCCCAGGACCAACAAGCCTGTCTAGAGATGAGATTCTACATACATATCCTGATGCATTATTAATAAATTTTGAAAAACATAACAAATTATATCAATATCTTATATCACCCCAATAATACAGATGAGAGATAATGAGGGCCTACACTACCATAGTGATGGTGGGACTAAAAAGAAGAAGGTATTAATATGAAAGACATTGCTGAGACAAATGAATTTGGCAGTCGGGAAAAGTCAACATATTCATACACTTGATTTGTAGTAAGGGCATTTATTGGTATTATTCAGCCATTTCCTTTGTGTCTGACTCTTGCCCTCATACGGTATTTTCTTGACAAAAAAAAACAAAAAACAAAAACAAAAACAGATTTGCCATTTCCTCCTCCAGCTGATTTTACAGAGAAAACTAAGGCAAAAAGGGAAAAGTGACTTGTTCAGGGTGACATAACTAGTTAATGTCTAGACCAGAAGAAGATGAGTCTTCCTGGCTCTAGGCCAGGTATTCTTTCCACTGGACCACCTCACTGCCTTATAAGGGCTAAGAATATCCATATGAAATAAGCCACAGTATAACAATTAGATAGTGATTCATTGCTTTCTCATGCTATGCATTTGCTCACACAAGTGCACACACGTGCGCACACACACACACTTCACAATTCATATAATTAGGACAATAAATATATTTAGCCTCCTTTCCATTCCCAAAGCTCAGATTTAGAATATACTTGGGTATTTACCCTCTATCCTTCTCATATTTAGGAAAATGAATTAGATAACCTTGTACTTAATTTTTTATCCAATTACTGAAAACACTAGTTTTTTGCTTCATATTACTTTTTTGGAAGCTCATAAGCCTCTCCGTGGCCATTCTCATTACCAATGTGAATTGGAATATTCACAGTTCAGCTCATGATTCACTCGGTAAGTTTATAGAGCAACTTGCATGAAAAGTATGTTAAACCTTTAAAATAAGGATTACAAAACAGAATCATTCTAAGTAAATATTGCACTCTAAAGATGAGGATAAAATTAACAACATGGGCCCACTTAAAAGGGGAAAGAAGTCACAAAATGGTAAGGGAAAAATTCCAACTATCTGTATTGGGAATGGACTGGATTGCCACTAGCCCCCTCCCTGAATTACTGCCCATGTGACAATCACTGCAGCAAGCATCTCAATGCACAAAACCAAGGGCAATCCATCCAATTCACTGTACCCTATGGAGTACTCTGTTTAAAGGGGGGGAAATGAATTTGATAATAAATACAATGATTTTTGTTTGATCTTTCTTCCAAATAACTAATACAGTGAACTTTCCATAGTAGAGACTTTATATATATATAGACATGCACACATATATATAATAGATGGAGTGATTATTCCAAACATCAAAAATATTATTGGCAAAGACATAATGAAGATATGGATGATTACTGAGTTCCTAGTCTCTGAATTTGTCTCAACAGAGATTGGGTGATCACTAATCAGGAATGGTGGTGTAGAAGGGATTCATGTTTTGCACAGCAATGGGCTAGTTGGCCTGAAAGTACCTTCCCACTCTGATATTCTGATATTCTAAGTCTTATACTGCTCCTTAAAAATTTAGGAGAGTGAGACATAAGAGATGAAAATTAAAAAGAAATGGGAAGATAAATATTTATTGAATGAATGACTTAATTACAAGAAAATAACACTAAAGTTTAAAAAGAAACCATGAAAAAGGACATTTCTTTAGCAGAATTTTAAATAAGAACCAGGTTACATTGGCTTTAAATAGTTCTATTTTCTATGGGTCTGTGATTCTTCAGCAAAAAGCAAAAGAAAAGGAAAGAAAAAGAAAAAGAAACTTTTCTGATTTAGGATAAATAACTGAATTCTTATATGAAATATGGGTTGCGTGTGGGGGAGAGGAAAGACTAAAGAGACTCAACTTAGACTTTGTTGGCAGCACTTAATCAGGAAGAAAATTGAATAAGTTATGTTTATATTAAGACATTACCTTGCAAATACATGAAAAATGTTCTTTTTGTCAAATATGGGTAACAGTCTCAGTAGCACAAAAAGTCATACTCAGTCATACTCAAAGATGGAGTATGCACTAATATGGCTGTAGAGCCTTTAACAGTGAAAGTGCTTGTTGTTATTGAGGAAAAATGAAAAATAGTATTACCTAATATACTTTCCTGTTAAAAAAAATGTTACAAGTACTTAATAGATAAATGTAGTAAACATACTCACTTAAAACATATAAAAGCAGAAATGCTAACATGCAATCAAAATTTAAAATGCAATAGGCCTTTTTAAATAGATTTGTTCTGAAATACTGAGAGAAAACGAACAGCATGAGAGGAAGTTTCAAAGGAAGATTTTTGCTCATCACAATGACAAATTTTCTAAAATCAGAGTTGCTCAAAGATTGAAAAATGTGTTTGTGAATGTAAAGATTGGGAAAAGTGATTGTGAATGTAATAGGTATTGTCACTTCAAGCAGAGGTCTTCAAGCAGAGAATGGATGATTTCATGTTCGACATTGCATAATGAGGAATCAGGATTCAACCCTATTCAGATAAAGAATGAAATAAAAACATTCATTTTTGCAAAACTTTGTGTTCCATAATTTTCTATCTCTTCCCTCCCCAAGATAACAAACAATTTGACATAGATTAAACATATGCAATTATTTTAAACATTTTTTCATATGTCATGCAAGAAAAAATCAGATCAAAAGGGGAAAAAATGATGAGAAAGAAAAAAACAAAATCAAAAAAGGTTAAATATTATACTTTGATCCACATTCAGTATCCTTAATTCTTTCTTTGGATACAGATGGCATTTTCCATTCCAAGTCTATTGGAATTGCCTTGAACCACTGCATTGTTGAAAAGAGTCAAGTCCATCACAGTTGATTACATAATCTTGTTGTTACTGTACACAATGTTCTCTTGGCTCTGTTCATTTCACTCTGCATCCATTCATGTAAGTCTTTCCAAATTTTTTTTTTTCTGAAATAAGCCTGATCATCATTTTTATAGAAAAATAATATCACACACCATAGCTTATTCAGCCATTCCCCAATTAATAAGCATCTACTTAATTTCCAGTTCCTTAAGCAAGTATTTTGTACAAGACATTGTGCTACAATCGGCTAGAATAAAAAAAAATTAAACAGTTATCCACCTCAAAGCAGATATTATTTTAATGGAAGAGAGAGGAAAGGAGAAAGCAAATGAGAGATTAAGCAAAGCTTCATGGGAACCATGACATTCAAGAAAGGCCTTGAAGGAAGCTACAGTTTCTAAGAGTAAAGATATAGAGATGAAAGGGAGACATGAGAAAATCTGCATGAAGGCTCAGAGAGGACAAAGAATAATCCAAGTCTGAGGAAAACCCAGTTTGGCTTGTCAGTGAATAAGTAAGTGGGAATAATGGGAAAGTTTTAAGAAGGTAAGCTAAAGCCAGAAGGTTGAAGGCTTTAAAATGCCAGGCAGAGAAATTTGCATTTTATGTTAGATGCATTTTTTTAGGGGAATGATTCAATCAAACCAATGTTTCCAATATATTATATTGGCACCTGTGTGAAAGGTTGATTTATTGGATCAAGATAAGGGCTGGTAGCAGTAGGATAAACCAAGAGCCTACTGGCAAAAAGTAATAGTGGTATGAACTATTAGAGAGGATAGATGTGAAATATCCTCCAAGTGAGAGGAGTTTCCTCTGAGAAGTCTTGCATCATTTTGGCTATGCAGGGAAAATAGTTAAATTCAGGAAGTTTTGTCTTCAGATTTTCCTAAATCTAGTCCAGCAATACTTCTTGGGGGGGGGGGGTCAAACATTCCCCCCACTCCCATCTTAACCCCTGCCTGCATCAATCAGAGTGTTTCAAGGCCTTTTCCAGTCATAATATTCACTTTGAAGCCTCTATCCAATGGAATATGGCTGGGTACTCTTGGCAGTATTTAAATAGAAGAAAAAGGGGAAGAGTTGTTTTTTAATCTTAACAAAATAATACCTTAGAAGTACATGGGGAAATGTTCTTTTTGTCAAATATGTGCACTAGCTGTCCAACAGCACAAAGCCTCATCATTAGTCATTTAAAGTCAACATGGTATGGCTGGGAAAGATGGAGGAGCTAAAAGATGTAAGTGTGCTCATTTGACTTCATTACTTTTGACAAAGACAGTGTCTGTTGTTGGTGAGCAAAAACACAAAAATCTTATCTAGTATGCAGAACCTTAATAGGACATTTTCCCCAGATCTTTTATTCACCAGCATTTGGATACTAGGGACACAAATCAGACTATCATAGTTTTGGAGAAGCCTCATTAGAGGGAGCCAGCTTGAACCAATTTATAAGATCCAATTGTTAAAATTTAAGAGTGAATATTTACATTGCAAAAATCAGCAAATGTTACAAATCAGGATTTTATTGTTTTATTAATTGTCTAGATTTAAGAAAATGATGGAGAAAATGCAAATAATGCAAATTAAATTTAAAAACATGTCATGTATTTTCAGAGATCTGGTTGTTAAACCATTATCAATATACCTCTCTCAACTATCACGCTTCTTAAACCAAAGACCATTGTACTAGCACTTGCCAGAAACACCCCATATTATAGGCAGGTTTCTAATATTGAACATTGAAGCAATTGGAGTGAGGATGCAATTTAATAGTTGCTTTATTGAGGTACTATATGATTTTAGGTAGTAGAATAAAGATTCAAAGTGAGCACAGCTTCCTGTGGTCTTTCATGTCAAGATATGGTAAATTATCTCCAAATGTGCTAACACAGAGGTCAAAATTCCATCAGAGTCAGAGTCAATAAACACTTATTAAGTGCACACTAGGTGTCAGACATTTATAATAAGCTCTAGGAATAAAGAAAAACATAAAACAATCACTGTCCCTAAGGAACTCATAATCTAGTAAAGGAGTAAAAACACTTAAAAGAAGCTGAAGAGGAAGGGGATATGGAGAAAAATAATTAGCCTATTGGAGCATGATAAAACCATGTAACCAGGATGGGAAAAGTTCTGACAAGGTGTGAGGTTTTTAAGTGATTTCATCTCGCAGAATGATGAGTTTCTGGAAAAGACAAAATCTAAATGGGAAATAAGAATTCCCTGAATGTTTTCCTTAAATGGTGAGGGATCAGGTCTTAGAAGATTGCCGGAAGCAGTTAGAGTGATTCTAATGTGGTCCTCTCCCTACTGGATGATTGCTCACAAAGAAGACCACACCCAGAAACAAGGTCATTCACTTGGAGGAGTCAGATTTGAACTCAGAAAGATGATTTTTCTTGATTCCCAGAGCTCTCTCCACTGAGCCACCTTCCTGCCCTGACCAGGATAATACACACGACCTCAAAGAATGTTTATTAAAATATATTTATATTTTAATATATATTTAATATATGTAATATTTATAGCTTTCCTTTAACTTACTCGTCCAGTAACTGTCCAAAAAAAAAAAAAAAAAGCCATTTAACATGACCTATTTTTCATAAAGTGATCATCATTTCCTCTCCTAGATATTCACAAACTAGCTGTTTAATCCCTTCTAGAATTTTTACCACTTAGGTTTGTTTTTTTTTAATTCCACCTACTTCCTTTTTTTTTTTTTTTTTTTTTTTAAAGTCAAGGCATTTGTTATAACCAAACTCTGTGGCATTGTTCCTGGTTTTTATAATCTTTCAAAAATATCTGAAAATGCTTCAGCAATTACACGTGTTAGGTCATTCAGTACCATGATCATAGGATCGTATATTCTAAACTGGAAGTAACCTCAGAGGCCATTTGGTACAACCTCCCTTTCTCACTTTACAAATGAAGTCTATGGGGTGAGAATCTTGCCAGAGATCAGATAGACAGAAAAGTTCAGAAACAGAATCTTAATGTCACCTAACTCCAAGGTCAATGTACATCCCACCACATCATACCACTATACTTAGGGAGTTTCTTATTATCTCTTTACTTAACTTCACTAAATTCCACAGGGCATTTCTGCTCTGTCCTTTTCGACCACAAATATTATTTTTGTGGTCAAACACAAGCAAAATAAGATACGAGTAGCTAAGACAGAGATTTTTGAACAAAGGTTTTCTTATGGCTATGCTCACCCCTAGAGAATAAATTGTATTTAAGAAGTGTGGTCTGTGTATGTGGATAGTCATGGTATTACTCTCTAAGATTCAGGGAGCAGGCAGGCAGTTGTCTATTGTTCTTACTCCCCACGTATACTTTGTTAACTGAGCTACTCCTTCCTTTGGAGTATAACTTACTAACTACTCTCATCTCCTTCCTTAATGGATGAATAGTTTTCTTTCTTTAAACCAAGCTGGAAGGAATGGCAAATGCCCATCTCAGTAGCAGCCCAACCAGTCTGACTGCCCAGTCATGATTACTGACCCATTTGACTATAGAAAGTTGATTAAATGTATTTTTTCCTGGGGAGTTGTAAAAATAAATCAATATCTTTCCAATTTCAAACACCCTATCAGACATCTTACCCTGGACAAAGTTTAGCAGTGTAACCCAATCTCCACTCTCTTCCCACCTCTCCTTCCTTCCTTCCTTCTCTGTCTCCTTCCCCTTTCCTTTTCTCTTTTTCACCTCTCCCTACTCACTTCTCCTCTCTTCTCTCCTCTTCTTTTTTTTTCTCTTCTCTTCTTCCAATTTGTCCCTGTCTCTCTGTCTCTGTCTCTCTATGTATCTCTTTCTCCATCAAAAGATGTCTCTCTCTCCATCTCTCTGTGTGTTTCTCCTTATCTGTCTCTGTATTTCTCTATTTCTATCTCTTCTTGTCACTGTCTTTGCTGTCTCTCTATGTCACTTTGCCTGAATATGTGTCTCTGTTTCCCTCTGTCTCTATATATTTCTTTGCCTTGCTCTCTGTGTAGCTCTGTCTCTATTTCTCTCTTTGCCTGTCTCTATCTCTTTCTTTCTGTCTCTGTCCCTATCTGTCTCTTTCTTTCCCTCCATCCTCCCTTCCTCCCTTTCTCTCTCTTCTCTCTCTCTCTGTCTCTCTCTCCTCTGTCTCCATCCTTCCCCAACTTGTCTCTCTTTTTTCTGTCTCTCTGTCTCTCTCTGTCTCTGTCTCTGTCTCTCTATGTCTTTGTTTCTCTCTCTCTCTTCTCTCTCTCTCTCTCTGTCTCTCTCTCCTCTGTCTCCATCCTTCCCCAACTTCTCTCTCTTTTTTCTGTCTCTCTGTCTCTCTCTGTATCTCTGTCTCTGTCTCTGTCTCTCTATGTCTTTGTTTCTCTCTCTCTCTCTTTCTCTCTCTCTCTCTCTTCTCTCTCTGTCTCTCTCTCCTCTGTCTCCATCCTTCCCCAACTTCTCTCTCTTTTTTCTCTCTGTCTCTCTCTGTCTCTGTCTCTGTCTCTGTCTCTCTATGTCTTTGTTTCTCTCTCTCTCTTTCTCTCTCTCTCTTCTCTCTCTGTCTCTCTCTCCTCTGTCTCCATCCTTCCCCAACTTCTCTCTCTTTTTTCTGTCTCTCTGTCTCTCTCTGTGTCTCTGTCTCTGTCTCTCTATGTCTTTGTTTCTCTCTCTCTCTTCTCTCTCTCTGTCTCTCTCTCCTCTGTCTCCATCCTTCCCCAACTTCTCTCTCTTTTTTCTGTCTCTCTGTCTCTCTCTGTATCTCTGTCTCTGTCTCTGTCTCTCTATGTCTTTGTTTCTCTCTCTCTCTCTCTCTCTCTCTCTCTCTCTCTCTCTCTCTCGCGCGCGCGCGCGCGCGGTCTGTCTCTCGCATCTCTATCTCTCATCTCTTTCTCTGTCTCTCTGGCCCTATGTGTCTCTCTGTCTCTCTGTCTCTCTTTCTCTCTCTCCCCCCTTTTCTCTCCCCCCATGGATATTCCCAATTCCCCTTCTCAACAACACATTCAAACAATAACACACATGTTAACAACGTGATTACTTAACAGCTTTATATTGTAATGGCATAAGAAAAAATGTAAATTTTAAAAACATATGGATAAGCCTCCTAGCCCTCCAGGGAAGCATAAGATTAAAAAATAATCATTCATTTTCTTGGAAAAGATAACAGGAAGTGAGGAGGAGAGAATGAAGAATCACCATCTTCTGTGTGTAATCTGAATGGATTTCAGCAGAGTATGATCCTCCTCAATGTGGCTTCTGGGGAGTAGCATCCTCCATGGGGCAGCAGAAACCCTCATGCCTTCACTGCTTCCTGCCTCTTCTTCTGTTCCTGTGACTTTTCTCTTTTTGTTCCAGTTCCAAAGGATAGAAAGGGTGAACTTATTAGTCAAAATCAGCTCCTTCCACCAGTCTCAAGATGAAGACAAACTTCCCTGAAAGTGGGGAATCATTGAAGAAGAGGGGGGAGGAAGAAACTGAGAGGCTTCTGCTCAAATCAGTAAGGATATACCTCTAACATTCTGATCTTGGCAACGCCTGCTGTAAGTGCAGCCAAGACAAAGCTGTACATGCATGACTCACAAGTCAATTTTGCAGATGTTAAATGTATAAATGACATCTATCATCGTGCACTTGACTGAAGCACTAAAGGATTTACCATTAAACATGACTAGTTTTATCATTGCTTGCTGTTCCAAGAAATGAAATCGTTTGGCCAACCCCCCCAAAAAGGAAAATTATGTTACAATGATACTGTGATCTGGACCTTGTCATCAGCAGCTCAGGTTTCTTTTCTTTAATCCTGCTTTTCTTCATCCATCACTCATTTACAACCATTTCTACAACTCAGCACTGATCATTATAGTTCTTCTTAGAGAAAACTATTAAGTGATTCTTCTTTAAAAATTGTTATTCTACCTATTGTTTAGACAGAAGCAATCTTAATGGGGGCAAGAGAAATTACCTATCTCTAGAGCTATATTTACATTTATTAGCTAAAACAAAAGATTGAGAAATAAGCTCCAGAATTTTGGCGTCAGGCAATGTTAGACAGGGAGGGAGGGAGGGAGGAAGAGAGAGACAGACAGACAGAGAGGAGGGGAGGAAAGGAGGGAGGGAGGGAGAGGAAGAGAGAGGGAGAGAGAGAGATGATAAATAGGTAAGCATATATGTATATATTTATAGATACGAACACATATATACACAAGCATATATACTGAACAGCAGTTATATGGAACCTAAATTATTCAGACAAGATTTAGTGTCTTTTTGCATTTTCCTCAAATTTGTACCTTTTGATCCTTTCAATTAGACATAATCAAGGTAGTGAACTTGTACATTTGTTGTAATACAATTATTCAGAAATATTTAGAAAATGTCTATTGTTTGCTACAAAACTAAACTTGAGGAGCTTCCATATGGTGCAATGGATAGAGTGCCAGCCCTAGAATCAAAAGGATCTGAGTTAAAATTCAGCTTCAGACACTTAACTTTACACTTAACTGAGTATATCATTTAACCCCAATTGCCTTGCAAAAAATAAAATAAAATAACCTTAAACCTGAAGAATAGAAAAAGTTATATTTTGGGCTAAGCCTGACTCAGGCCACTGCCTTGGTAGATTAGGTTCAATATTTAAACAAAAGGGAGACACTGTTGAGACACAATTCTCAAGTAATTAACAAAATATTTCCTTTCCTATTCCAAGGATAGGCAATGAAATTCCTTTGAGCTGATTCAGCTAAGTGAAGCTCTCATTGCAATACAACAGCTACATCTGCTTTGTTTTGAGGTAAAGAGGAAGTTATTCTTCAGTCTGCCAAGCCAAGCATGCATTTGTGACACTTTTAAGGTCTTTTTGGGAAATTAGATGCTGCATTAATAGAGTGGCAAACCTGGAATTAAGAAGACTCATCTTCCTAATTTCCCAAGCGCAGCTCAGATACTAACTGTGTGATCCTGGACAAGTCATTAGTTTTCTTAGCTTCTGCATCTTTAAAATGAGTTGTAAAATAGCAAACTACTATTCTCTGCCAAGAAAGCCCAATGGGGGTCATGAACAGTCAGACATGACTGAACAAATGATACCTTTTAAGGAAAAACTAGCCAAACCTGCTTGGAAAGGAATGAAGCTATTGCTCCTATCACAAGATACAAGCTTCCAATGGAGCAAGTTTTGAGATAAATATGTTCCTTATTGTATATTATATGCAAGCAATAGTGCCCATATCATAGTACAAATTATTAATGAGCATACTAATATATATTTATGCTCACATATTTTCTGTGTGTCTGTGTGTCTGTGTGTGTGTGTATAAATAATTTGCTTATAGACTTGTCTCTTTCTTGCCTAAGGCTAAGATTGTAATACTTCCCCTTCATGTTTGGAACTCACAAATGGAAACAGGACCTACACTTCCTCCTCATGTCACTTAGCTACGCTGTAACATGGATATGTCTCTCATCCCTCCTCAGATATCCACATTTTACCTGTGTTAGTATTAATCACACCAAGCAAGGATTTGATGGCTGATGAATTTTTCTCTATACAAAGAGGATTAAAAATAAAAGAAAGTAAGCAATGGTGGATGGAGACAAGAGGAGTTCATTGAGTAGGAAGAAACTGACAATTTGTGCAGACATTTGCAAAGACAAAAACAACTTCTCAGATTCACACACACACACACACACACGCACACACACACACACACACACAAACACACACACACCTTCATAGGAAGGACATAGTGATAGAAATTAGACTAGGAGCTTCTCGCTCACTCAAAACAGAGTGAAGAAAATAGGAAGATATCCTAGTGTGGTACTTCTATTTTCTCCCCAACCACCACTCTCAGCTTTCAACAATCCTTCTGGAACAATTCCGTTGGAATAGTTGCCCACCAAAGTCTCAGAAGGAGGGAGCAAGAAAATGGGCAGAGCAAACAAAATACTCATCAGTGACTATCTTTAGGGTACAAGCTAGAGAATTAATTACCTTCATCTGCCTTCTATCTCCCAGAATACTCCAGATACTCCAAAAACAGCCCCAGAAAGCCAATTTCAAAAAATATTATCAATTATTAAACTCTTAGAAATCATCTTCTACTTGTGTCTGTGTCCAAAAGAATGTGATATTTGAGCTAAATATCCAGACTCCTTGGCTACACAAGAATAATCTCAAACCTACATAGGACAGAGAATCCTATACAAGCTTTAAAAATGTTTATGCCTAAGGTACTAATAAAGTTGTCACTGAATTAATCTGTCCTTGGTAAAGGCCCTCTTGATTAACTCTTATGAGGACAGCCCATAATTAACACTGAGCCTGAGACGTACTTTGTTATTATTTTAATATTAAGTTAACTGAGATATTATATATAGCTACTATTTTCATATAAATAGAGTACCTTCCATAATTAATGTTTGTTCCACTGAATTAAATGCTTCAAATATGTTTTTTTCTGTTATTTTTAGCTGTGTAAAAAAGTGCTTTGCCATGGTTGCCTCAAGTCAACAAGCACTTTCCACATCAGAGATTGTACCTTTGTGCAGATGGCTATTAATAGAATTCAAGAAAAGAGCAGTATAATTAGAAACCTTGACCCATGTTATATAAAACTTAGATTTTTGCTGTTGATGCTTTTGGATGGTTTTTCAGTTTGACTAAAGGCTAGTGTTCCCTTATTGTTTTGTTTTGCTCTTTTTTTCCCTTGAGTACAGTGTTTGTATAAATATATCATATTTTAAATAAACCGAATATAACCTAATTTGCATTTACACAAATAGAGAGATTAAGAAAAGGGCAAAGGAACATTCTTATTTTGCAAAGGAATTTATTTATAAGTTACTAAAATGTGCATAATTGGGGTAGTATAGCAATAGAATGCTGAACCAAAAGTCAAAAAAACTCGTTTTTCTGATCTCAAATAGTTAACTAGTTGTGTGATTCTGAGCAAGTAACTTAATTCTATTTGCCTCAGTTTCCACATCTGTAAAATGATCTGGAGAAGGAAATGGCAAACCACTCTTGCATCCTTTCCAAGTAAACCTCAAATAGGGTCATAAAGAGTAGGAGATGACCGAAAATAACTGAACCACAACATCAAAATATGCATACTCTTTGATCCAGGTATAAAAAATAAAAATGACACATGCATACAAAAATATTTATAGGAGTTCTTTTCGTGATTATCAAAAAATGGAAGGACTGTGGGGATGTCCTATGGAAGGTCGGTTAAATAAATTATATTATATGAATATAATGGAGTATAATGGAGTATTGCCATAAGCAATTGTGAGGGAACTGGAAAATTCCCTAGTGCAGAGTAAAGTAAATAGTAGAAAAAATTCATAATAATATTTATATTTTATAATAATAACAACTTTATGGGGGGAAAAAACTTTGAAAGAATTTAGAACCATAATCAATGCACTGATGAACCATGAATTCAAAAGAAAAAAGAACTCTGCCTAGACAAGGAATTTGAAATTGAAGGGATGCCCATCAATTAGGGAATGGCTGAACAAGTTGTGATATATGAATGTTATGGAATATTATTGTTCTATAAGAAATTATGAGCAGGCTGACTTCAGAAAATCCCAGAAATTCTTATATAAACTAATGCTAAGTGAGCAGAACCAGAATATTGTACATAGTGACAGCAACATTGTGTGATGATCAACTATGATAGACTTAGTTTTTCTCAGAAATACAGTGATCCAAGACAATTCCAACAGACTTGTGCTGGAAAATGACATTTACATCTAGAGAAAGAATTATAGAGACTGAATACAGTTTAAAACATACTATTTTCACTTTTTTTTCTTTCTCATGTTTTTTTTTTTCCTTTTGGTCTGTTTTTTTTTTTTTTTCCACAATATATCAAGTACATGTATAACCTAAATCAGATTATTCATTGTCTTGGGGAAGTAAGAATGAAGGAAGAAAATTTTGGAACTCAAAATCTTACAAAAATGAAATCTTTACATGTAATTAGAAAAAATAAAATACTATTAAGTGGGGAGGATACATATAAAAATGAATTATGCTCAAGACATGACACATGCTGAGAACAGATTCATAGATGACATAATCGATTATTGAAGGAAGTTAAAGGGTTTTTCAATAGATTTTTGTTTTCTGAAGTTGACTTCAAGGGAAAGTGCTCTGTTCTGTGACAATGTGCCAACTTGGTACTATTATCTGAGATCAAAAGCTGAGCAAAAGAGAATCTGGGCCTGACCCAACATGTCAGATTTTATCCCTAAAGTAATAGCCATCAAATCTAATCAGTCTTGGAAATCTAAAGAATTGAGCTTAACTTTTCAGCAACAATTTTTTTTTCCAAAACAGAACTATTCAATAGTCAAAAATATTTAGGCTTTCCCTAATTAGAGGTCTTCTTCTCACTTGTGATAAAGAAGGAATTGTCTTTCAGATTGAAGCTTGGAATATGGGGCCTCTGATATCCCTCATAATTCTGAGTATTTAATTCTGTGGAGAAATACTAAAAGGTTCAGATCTATACAAGGAAACTGTTCTGGGAGTGAGTCAGAATCTGCTAAAGTAAAAATCAATTCAAGGCCCTCCAAATGCCCAGGGTAGATTCAAATAACTTGTGACTTCTATGTAGCTCTTAAATCCAAACATAAATATCATTCTGCAGAAATGAGCAAATAATCCTGTGTTGTTGTTCTGACTCTTCATTATCCCACTCGGGATTTTATTGGCAATGATAACTAGAGTAGCTTATGATTCCCTTTTCCAGCTCATTTTACAGATGAGGAAACTGGGGCAAATAAACTTAAATGATTTGTACAGGGTCACATAGCTAGTGTCTGAAGTCAGACTTGAACTCACAAAAATGAAGTTGTCTGACTACAGACCCCAGTGCCCTATCCACTGTGCCACTCAGCTGCCCAATTCTGCGTAAATGAGTACCCATATTTCATTCTATCAAAATGAAGGATCAGTAAGTAGCACATTATGGTTTTTGAGACAATTGGATAAACTGTTTAATCGCTACTCACAAAAACTAGCTAAAATATAAAATTTACTTATATCTTAAAGGTTGCTTTATCAGCATATCTCTGGGACCAACTCTGTTGAGTAAAAGATAATCCTGAAATTAAAGGAAATAAGCAAAATTAACATTAGAAGAAATAATTTGTGTTTATCACAATATTAATTGTGCCTTAGACCTTCCAATTTCTATGTAAGTCATATAAAGGATAGTTTAGTCTTATGCACATATGTTAATGAACTAGTCTTTTTTTAAAAATGCTTCTAAAACTAATATTTACTTGTTCCTACAGAAATATTTCAATTAGTTTTGTTAAATGAATGAACTCTATGATAATTAACAAAATAATATCCTTTCTCCTGGCAGAATCTTTGGTTTTAAGAACATGATAGATAATTCTCAAATATGAAAAACAGATTTTCAGAAATAAGCTTATTTTATTAAGATCCTGTTATTAAATTTTATCTGACATTTGCAAGTCATTTTTGCTAGTAAGCATTCTACACTAATTCTTTGAGTTCACATAGAGTTTAACAATATGCATTTCCCTTCACTGGAGAGTACAATATATTTTTAGAAGAAGCCAAGTGTATGAAAAATTAACAGTTATCTAATTCCAAAGGGAAAACAAATTCTCTTAATGTCTCTATTGCCAACTGTCATATGTCCATTTTGCAGTCTCAGGACTCTTTCAGTTAACCATGAGCTAATTCTTCAATGAATTCATGGACAGCAAAATCAAGTGGGAAATGATAACTAATTTCATTATTAAGCATTTATTTTTTGTCACTTTGGAAGTTGAGTAGAAAATGCTGAATCACTTAATATATAACCAAAAAAATAATTTCAATTGCATTGAGTGAAGTTTGTTAGGAGTAAGATAACATCTAGTTATACTCAAAGAATGTAAGTCACTGGGCTCAAATGAAATACATCCTAAACAATATACTAAAGGAAACAGAGAAGAAAACAACACTTTAAAAAAGTGAAGAATAGTCTCACATCTGACACATAATGGCAATAGTGTTATATAATAATAATAATATTTATATTTATATAGAGCTTTAATACATAAAAAGTTACTTTACAAATATCTCATTTTATCCTTAAAAAAAACCTTAGGAGGGAAGTGCTACTACTGTCACCATTTTATAGATTAAAGATAGGATTTAGAGTCACACAACTAAGAACCATTAGATCAGGAATGTGAACTTAGGTTTTCTTGACTCCAGCTCTCTTATTCTATCCACTGTACTACCTAGCTCCTTTCTTGAGTCTTTGGGTGTTCCAGGTAACTCTCTTTAAAAAGTACAAATTTCAGACCTACATAGGTCCAGGGAATTTTCTCATCAATCCTTACATATACTAAAGAAATTCCAAGTCTCCTTCTGCCCTATTACTCCCACCCATACCCCTAAAAAAGATCCAACTTCAATGCACAGTGTCTCTTTTGGATGTTGGACTAGTACGAATTACAGCTGACATTTAATCATTTAATTCAGTACAATCAATTGCTGCCTTAAATGTTCTCCAACAGAGAGCCATTTATTAATTTATTAAATGGCTACCATATAGCAAAAACTGTGCTAAGTAATGAGTCTATAAATAAAAAGTCAAAGAAAGCCTCTTCCCTCAAGAAGCTGACATTCAAAAAGAGTTAGACAACTCACAAAATAGAATAGTAGCTAGGGAATTTCTAGTCCTAAAATTTGGTGCCATGAGAGTATATGTGATTTAGAAATAATAGCAAAGTTGATGTGATGATGATCCCAGCATCAAAGAGAAAGTGGGAAGGGCAGATAAAAGACACAACTGAAGAAATAATGGAGATGAGTTTGGTCTAAGATTAAGAAGCAAAGTTAAACCATGTCTGGGGTTTTCCTGAAAGAATTGGATAGGACAGTCACGTACAAATCCAACTGGGAGAGTAAACCCCCAGAAGGAAGTTCTAGAGATTTTTTTTAATGTAACAACAAAAATAACTTTGTTCTACAAGCTCTTGTTTATCAATATCAATCAGGCATGAAATACTGTCATTGGCAGATTAAATCTTATTTAGAGAATTGGGCTGGAGACTGTACCATTAATTGAAATAAATCTATTTATTTAGCCAGAAGAAAAAGCTTAGGGAGAACATGATAGCTATTTTCAAATATTTGAAGGGTTTCTATTGGGAAGAAAAGTTAGGCTTTTCTTCCTAGTTTTAGCAGTGGAATAAGGAATAATTCATGAAAGTAACAAAGTCCAGTTTTGCTTTGACATGAGGAAAATCTTTTTAACAATTTAGAATTAATGATCATTTTCATGAGTCTTCTAGTAAAGCCTTTATAACTATTTGTTGAATATATCACCAATGGAATTCCTATTCATGTATAAACCAGACTGGATTAAAAAGTCATATAATTCTGTGTTATTGAACAAAAGTCAAATGTTTGGGGGTTTATGTGCCTCTGATAAATGTTGGCTGTGCAACACATGGGTAAGTTACTTAACTTCAAAACCCAGGTAATTCTCTAAGACTTAAGTTTCAGAGCAAAACCTGAATTTCTTTTGACAAGATTGCTTCTTCTGGAATCACATTTATTTATTCAAGTTACTGGACCCATATTCTTAGTTTCATTGAAACAATAGAAATTGGCTGCCTGATGTTTTGTCAATCCTTCTATCCAAAAGCATTAATTAAGAATCTATTATTTGTCAGGGAAAATGTTATGTTCTGGGAAACAAAAATTGAGACATCCCCTCTCTTCAAAGATCTTATGTTCTAATAGAGGTATTTAGTACAAATCTTAGAATGCTTTCTAGGGAAGGGAGTTTGGATACATATAGTCAAAAGTTTGTGAGTGAAACTATAGGATAGTAGATTATCATTCTCTTTCCAGTAGCAGTGGTAGGATTGATTGAATATTCCCAGAGTAAGAATTATAAAGGAATGGAGGTGGGGCATCAACAGGACAGATGGCAGAATGTCTATAGTAGATATTCCATGGTATCCTTCTATATGATAAGATGAAAGGTGAAGGATGATCTAGTAGCCGGATTATAGACAGAAATCACTTCACCTTTTATTTCATCTGAATGTCTTGAATATTATCTATGTTAGCAATTACCTGCTTCAGACTGGAGCAATCTTTAGTTTTCTAACAACATACAATCAGAGGAGTTAGTAGATGACCTCAATTATTAATGATAATTGCCTAGATTTCTATGATACCTTAAGGATTTCATAGGAATACACTCACAAGAACTTCATTAGTAAGTAGTGTAAGTATTATGTTCATTTTTATAGATGAGGTAACTGAATCATGATGAGATTAATGAAGAAAGTATATATCCCATAATTTAAAACCTGAGTTTAAGGGGTCAGATTGAGGAAGGGGGAAGATCAAAAGAGACTGATGAACATAGACAAATCATTCCACTAATAATTCCTAAGTATAAAAGGTTAGAAAGTCTCTTTCTGGAACATTATAATGGCATGAAATAGAATTTCCCTGTTTCCAGTTTGGAGGATACAGAGATATTCTACAACTGCTAACGATGTGGCAAAGGGACATATTATTTGATAGTCTGCATAACTGCAATTAGACATAGCTAGTCAACCAAAGCTAAACCTAATATTCATTTCTGCCTACATTTAAGTGATGAGTCAAAAGCGTAGTCAAGAACTAAGCCCTTGGTGCAAAGAGAGGCATTTGAACTTTATTTCCCCAGGATCCTTGAGTGTATGGCCCATATGTAATTTCTATCTTTCTTTTATTTATTCTTTCTCTTTTTAGATGATAAGTGTTAGAGATAGATACAATCTAATGAACTCCAAAAAGTCAGAATGGTGAAGTCCGGGTTCCAAAGGTACTAGAGGTTCAGGATCCAAAGTACATTCTGGGTTTTATGGGCAACCAACCTAACAGCAAGTCTCCGAGAAGACTTTCAGAACTCAGCCCAGCCATGAGGACTGGAGAAATGACCTGAAGAACACAACCCAGTAATAAGATGAGGACTCATTAATGGCTATTCTACATTTAGAAGTAAACTTGGTAGGACCAAGGCTAGAGAGAAACAAAATTAAATTAAGTTTGAGTGCACTTTCTGCTAGGACTAAGGTAATATGGAGAATGATTTACCCCCATATCTTGAGGACAAGGAGAAAGTTTTTATTATTTTTTTATTATATCTTTTCAGGAAACATCTTTTTGTAAAAGCTAATTAGAGTTAATTAGTGAAATGAAATTGGGGCGTTAATAATTGGGATTGGATAGTTTGTTGTTGCTCCATCATTCAGTCATGTCTAACTCCTTGTGACTGCATGGACCCTAGTATTCTTTATCCTATGCCTTCCACTATCTCCCAAAGTCTGTCTAAATTTACATTTTATATTTCACAATACTATTTATCCATTTATCCCCTTTTCCTTTTGCCTTCAATCTTTCCCATCATCAAAGTATTTTTCAATGACTCCCATATTTCCATTATGTGGCAAAAGTATTTAAACTAATTGATGTTAATTGATTAAATGAAATTGGGCTGTTAACAATGGAATTAATATACCATAATGGAGGCTCAAGCAGATGGCATTTGAGAAATATACCCTAACTGCTTTTCAGCAGTATCCTTGAGGGAAGATATAGCCAGGAGATATAAGCAGGAAAAACTTTATTATAAAAAAGTGATGCTTGAGCTAAACCTTGAAGGAATCAGAGGTTCTAAGGCATAAATGAGGAATAATTCCATTCAGAAGGCCTGGCTTGAGAACTGCAAAGAAGTTCTTGAATTTAGGAAAAAAAAATTGATAACAAAACTAAACCGGTTAAGAAGGATATACAGAGACTAATTTTGAATGGTGATGACATATTTGAGGCAGAATCTGATAGCAATTCTCAAAGTGAAACAAAAGAGGACATTTCCCCCAAGAAAAAGAAGAAAAAATCATGGCACCGAAAAGACAAAAGCCCTGATAATTTGAAAAAGAGAAAATGGAAATCTGGTAAAGTAAAAGATAAGAAAAAAAGAATAAAACACAACTGGAAACTTCCTCAGAAAAATTTCATCTGATTCAAAGTCTAAAAAAAGAATTTTGCAACCCAAAGTAGATTCAAAGGAGTACCAAAGACAAAAAAAAAGATGATTTAAAAGAAGCAAAGAAAGTAAAAAGGGGTGAACTTAGAGACACAAAGGGAAAGGTAGATAATTTTAAAGCCAATGCAAAAGTAAAAATAAAAGATAGTAATCCACGCTTAAATAATAGTACTGAGTTGTTTAGCTGAACTATAATATATATAAAAGAAAATGATGTGCAATGACTTCTCATTTTTCTTGAGATTTTTGACCTTTTATTTCTCCACAAGAATTTTATTATTTTTCTAGTTCTTTAAAGTAATTTTATAGCTTAATATCGCATTGAATGAAAAATTCATTCAGTGAATTTAGTGAATTCAATTGAATGAATAAGTTTAGATAGCATTATTGTTATACTTATCTTACTCATGAGAAATTAATATTTTCTTTTATTCCTGTAGACAGTTTTTATAGGTATATTTTATGGGTCTCTGTATCTTGGAAGGTAGACCCCCAAGAACAATGTACATTCTATAGTAATTTTAAATGAAATTCTCTCTCTCTCCTGCTTCTACAATTTATTGATAGCATGTAAAAATTTTGATGATTTCTGTGGACTTATTTTATTTACAGCAAGTTAACTGAAATTATTGTTTCAATTAATTTTTATGTTGACTATTTAGAATTCTTTAAATACATAATCATATCATCTGCAAAAAAGTGACAATTTTGTTTCTTTTTTATTTGTGGTTATTCCCTCAATTTCTAATTCCTGCCTTATTGCTATACTCAGCATTTCTGGCACTATGTCAAATAGAAGCGGTGATGTAAACATCCTTCTTTCATCTCAGATTTATTCTTATGATTTTTGGTGTTTTTCCACATAAATCAGCACTATATGTTCTCCAAAGTTTTTTCCTATATCTGCTGGTATAATTATAATGATTTTTGTTCATTTTTTGTTGACATAGCTAATTATTTATAATTTTTCTTGATTTTAAAGCAAATCTTTATTCCTCATATAAATTCAACCTGGCCATAAAGTGTAATATTTGTGACACTTCGTGATATGTTGTTTTAAACTATTTGCTAATATTTTATTTAATTTTTTATGTTTATGTTCATTAGGGGTAATGCTTAATGTTTTTTTTTTCTCTTTTGATTCTCTCTAATGTATCAAGATGATATCTGTATCAGAGAATTTTACATGTACAAGGTTTCCTTTTTATTTTTGGAAACAGCTTATGTAATATTATAATTAATTGTTCATTGAGCATTTGATAGAATTCAAATGTGATTCCATCTAACTTGGAGTTTTTTTAATCCCCTAAGAAAGTAAATATAAGGCTTGTTCAATTTCTTCAAAAATTGAGTTTTTAAATTCTCTATTTCTGAATCTATTGTTAGTCATTTATATCTTTGTAAATAGTAGTTTATTTCATTTAAATTCTTGGTTTTATTGACATATAATTATTAAAAAGTATTTATCCTTTAATCCCCAAATTTTTTAAGATTAATTTAGTATCAAACTTATTTTAATACTTTTTACTTTAATATGATTTTGAGCAACATAATTATAAAAATATGTGTATAATATTTTTGATTTACTCCACTTGTTTTGAGATAGTTATGCTCTAAAATCTGAAAACATTTTTGTAAAGGTCTCATTTTATGTATACTTTTTAATTCCATTCAATACTTATTAGAAAGTTATCATATATACTTTCCTTAAAATTCATTCAGGTTCTTCACTTCTTTTTTGTTTATTTTTGGTTGGATTTATAATAGCCTGAGATTAGTCTCCTATTATTATATTTTTATTTCCTATTTCTCTTTATAATTCATTTTTCCTTAAGTTCTTTAGAAATGTTGGAATCAATATATTGTTTGTAGTTTTTTTCAACAAAACATTATTTCTCTATTCATTATATCCCTTTTCATTAAATCTATTGTGGGTGTGCAACTCCTTATATGCACTCATAATTGTTACCCCACTTTTTTGTGTTCAACTGAAGGATGATATACTTTATAACAAAATATATTACAGTCCAACCTTTTCTTTTTGGCTTACACTACATTCCCTTTACCAGTTGCCAGGATTTACATTATCAGCCATTCTTAAAATGTATTACTTCCTTAATGTTTACACTCATAGAATCTCTATTTTTTCATTAAGATATCACTATCTACTTTATGAAGTTTTCCAAGCTCCTTAATTGCTAATGCCCTTCCTCTTAAGCTATCTTGTATTTAACTGCTTTGTATGGATATTTATTCTCCTTATATTCTTTCTGCATACACATATGTATGTACATATGTACTTGTCATGGGTTACTAGGTAGGGTTGACAGAGGAAGCCTGAAAAACTGATTACTCCATGAGTCAAGGAGGGAAGGGCACTGATGAGGATCAGTTCAATTTGACAGTTCCACCCCTTGTGGAGATCCTGGTTAACCCGATCATACTGTTTCTAATCAGAAACCAAGTTATGTCAAGCCCCCAACATTGAATTTCCCCTATAAATCTATTCATCCATGGCTCACACCATTTTTGCTGAAACCTTTTGGGAAGACATGGGAAAGGGGATGGGAAGAAAGAGATCTATCCCCTTCCCCATGTCTTATGGTGTCTTTCCTCCCATTCCTTCCCCCTTACCTCATGGTATCTAATTATATGTTCTCCCAACTCTATTTCATATTTATCACTCCTGGTGAATATTGTACCTCTTCATATTGTCTGTAATGTCTTCTCATAAATAAACCTACCTTTTGCCAAAGAGAAAGAGCATTGTGAATTCTTCACATGACCAAACCCCAGCATTGGGTACCAAAACCCCAAACCGGGTACCAATTGCTCTTCTAAATTTCATTACTTGGTGCCTGAACATCAATCTCATCATTTAGTGCTGAACTTCAACCATATCATGTATATGTATACAAAAATCCTTATCTTCTCTTTTTGAATATGAGTAGAAATTGTTTCATTCAGCATATTTATTTCCCCATTAAATAATTCAGTTTCTGACACAGAGTAGGTATTTAAGAAATATTTTTTATTTAGAAAAAAAAATTGGGAATTCATCATGTAACCATTTCTAAAAGAGACTACTCTATGTAAGTGGTAATAGTAGCAGCAGAAGATCATCAGTTCCTCTCTTTTTTCATCTTTCTCCAAAAGATGGATAGCAGACATGGTACCAGGGACAAATGTATCAGGCATAGAAGTAGCCAAATTGCACAGGTCAGATCAGGTGAGATCAAGTCAGGAGTTAGGGGAGTGGTAGCAACAAGAGTCCAAATCAAGAGAGTTGGAGACGGGCAGCAGGAACCAAGGAGACTGACAGTCTCCTTGAAAATGAGATGGTCCATGTGATTTTTGTTATCACCAGCCACCTCGCACCCATAGTCCACAGTTCTTGGAGGCTTGTCAGAGAATTGCACCATAATTGTAGCCAATAATATACTATTTAGATTTCCTATACTTACTGTCATAGATATTTCTATAAAAGAGAAAAATTTCAGTATTCCAATAACTCAAATATTTCAGGTCGCCAAACCTTAGAAAAAATGAAAAGGTGATCAAAGAATTAAATATCCTTAAACTGAAGAAAATATCCTAAATATTGAACAAATATTTCAAATGTTATAAAGGAAGAGATTAAAGATTGACTGGACAGCATGATTTCTAAGAGAAAAAAAAAAGAATTGTGGTTGTTTTATTGCTTATAGGTTGTTTAAAGGGGGAAGTACACAACTAGGCAATCTTTCAGGAAGAAATACTGTACTTGTAAACCCACTTCCATATCAGTGTTCCACTGTGGTTAATGCATGATGAGTAGCTTTATATTCCAAATAATGTTTGACATAATAAACTAAAGAGGCTCATTCCAATCATTCATTCTGCAAATTTTATTAATCTGACATATCTAAGTAAATTGAATGCTGATCTGCAAACCCAGTACTCCCAGTATTTTCCAATATTAAGATCCATATTCCACTCTCAGTCCTTGGTGCTACTTTATAACAGTTCAGGAGCTACTAATTAATATAATGTGATAAAAACAAAATATAATTAATGCTTTATGTATTTGGAAAAATCTATAAATACTAGTTTAATAAATTTGGATAAATAAATGAAAAAGAAATTAAATTTTAGTATGCGGATTGACACTGGATCCTTATTCCAAATGGTCATAAGAACTGTCAATATGTACATTAAATATAGTATGAAAAGTATCCTGAGGTATGGGAATCTGATAACTCAAAGGAGCAGACAGTGGTATCCTCATTCATATTTTGACATTTCAGTTTTTATATTTCCTATTAAATGGCATATGATAAGATTATATTTTCTAATTTTAACTAAATTAACTCAAAAAATGGACAAGTTGCCTTAAAAAGATTCCTGAAAAAACCTGAATTAAGATAATAAAATATGAGCTCCCCATGGAAAAAAAAAAAGAAAAGAAAAGAAAGAAAAAACAGAGTTGACAATTCTTCCAAGTTCAAGCTCTTAATCATATTGTAGAATGGCAAAAACAATGGCAAGCTAATCAAATTTTTCAAGTAAGTCAAAATATTACAGTTACACTATTATACATGATAAACCTCACTCTAAGTATACCTTGTACCTTAACATATTAAGTAATGATCATTTGAAATCATCAAGAATAACAATATATTTTAAAACTAAATTAGGTACACAATTTAGTAATTTGATTGAAAATTTCCCAGGTAAACAGTTTCAGTGAATTTTGAACTCACTTGTTAAAAATATTAAAGTAAAATACTTCCAATTAATTTTCTAAAACAACTGATTGATGTCAGTGAAGATGGGCATTAACCAGTCAAATTGCAATTAAAATGATTCATGGACAGAATGGAAAATTGTTTACCATGATTTAGGAAGGTTTATTAATGATGCATTTCTGACATTAATACGTACGTATCTTTGCTTATTAATGATGTATTTTAGCTATTTCAGGCATCAAATCAAATATCAAAATAAATTGAACTTAAAATCAGACTTTTGAACCATTATATCAGTTTTAAGTCAAGATTTTTTAAAAAATAAATATAACTTTATTTGTGAAAGTACTTGACTTACTAAAAAAAAGCTTTACAGCATTAATAAAGAAAATAAATGTATTTAAAGAATAATTTATCATTTTATCCTTCAAAATTTCTATTGTATATGTTTGCGATATGTAACAGAAGAATAGTACATTTTATGATTTATAAATATACTGTAGTTGCATACTTAAAAATTTTACTGATAGAAGTAAATAATCAAAAAAGGGACTGCTTTTGTTCATATTGCCTGAAAATGTGAGTTTTGTCTTTAATTTGCCAGTTCTTGGACTAAGATAAGGCCAAACATTCAAGAAGGATGCTTAAGATATCGTCAATCGATTATCAAATGTCTGCAGAATAGAATCATTTCAAGAATGTATTAGATTATCAGAATTAAAGGTTGCAGGCATTTGTGGATGACAAAATTATGTCTCTTACTTGTCACTGAACAGATTGAGTCACTAATGCAGTGGACATTTAGAGTGGAATGACAAATTTTCACTCATCTTTTCTCTCTTCCTGATTACAGATCATGTTAAAACTATTCAAGCCTTTCCAATGACTATTGGAGCACATTCACTTTTCCTCCCATATAGCACCTGGGGAGCCAGTGGATTGCATCATCTGAGCTTAGGTTTTTGACTTCCTCTTATTTGCCTTTCTCAGTCTTGTAGGTAACTGAACATCAATTTCAAAGTAGGTGTTCAAGCTTAGACTAACTTTCTGAATCCAAGTCTTCAATCAGTGTTGATTGTATTTTGGGAAGAATATCTAGCTACTAGTCCATCCATCTTAAAGAAGATGATTAAGGCAAAGAAACTTCAAACCTGTGTCTTCCTTGCCAGAAAATCAGATTGCTATACATAAGCATAATAGATGGTGGATAAGTAATAGTTTTGATAGATGGGAGCAAGGAAACAAAACTAAAGTGAACAAAAGCAGAGCAGGGGAAATACACAGAGAAAGACAAAGTTCACTAACCTCAGCCTTGAGCAGGTCTGATTTTTCATCAAGTACATTTGATTCCTGTATCCTTTGATGATTCTATATAAAGATATTAATTAGCACAAGTGTGTTCCAAGAGTGTAAATTCATTGTCAACTGAACACGAGGGTCTTTAAAGCAATTTTAGAATTGAGTCTTTTATGTTTTAAGCATTTCATTTGGGGTATAGGAAACAAATCACTATCCTAAGTATGATAGCTACTTTGTATATTGAACATCTTTTCTAGAAGGTACTTTGTTTATACATCTAAAAGAATACCTAAGAAATGAATCTTATTTAAACTTAAAAGAATTTTCTCCAGAACTCCTTAGTAGGGACAATAAGGCAGAAAGTACAAGAAAGCTCTCTTGTACTCTCTCTCTCTCTCTCTCTCTCTCTCTCTCTCTCTCTCTCTCTCTCTCTCTCTCTCTCTCTCTCTCTGTTTCTCTCTCTTGGTGTATGTATCTGTCTCTGTCTTTCTGTCTTTGTCCATGTCTTTCTGTCTCTATCTCTCTCTGTTTCTCTTAGTCTGTCTGTCTGATTCTCTTTTTGTGTCTGTCTCTATCTCTGTCTGTCTTGTCTGTCTCTCTTTCTATCTCTCTGGATCTATCTCACTCTCTCTGTCTCTGTCTCTTTTTATATCTCTGTCTCTTTGTTCTCTCTGACTCTTGGCCTCTGTCTCTCTATCTCTCTCTCAGTCAGTCAGTTTGCCTGTCTCTGAAATCAGTAGGGACAATGAGGCAGAAAATATAAGAAATCTGTAAACTCTCTGTCTCTCTGTGTATTTTCTCTCTATCTGTAGCTAGCTATCTCCCTCCTTCCCCTCTCATTCTTTCTCTTTGTGGGGAGTCATTCTCCCCCAGGTTTGAACTTGGACTGAGTCCAGCTGCAGAGCCCCTTGTGAGAACACTTCCTCCATTCCCACATCCAATTTATATGTAATTTATACATTTCCTTGTTAATGGAGAAGAAAATTCCCTACTAAGAGAAAGTCGGCAATCCTTGCCAGCTACAGAAGGGGCAGAATAAAGTAAGAGGAAAAAAGATGACTATTTTAAGATTTCTAACAGAACAGATATAACAATTGACAATTAACTAAAATAAAAACTTAGCAAAGAGGAAAAAAGGAAATCATTCTCTCATAGAAGCTAGAGTACTGAAACCTAAATAGAGTTAGCTGTGTCTGTCAAAAAATACCAAAAATACAAAGAATAAATAGAAAGAATACCGATCCCCAAAAGAATGATCTTTGCTTCCTTCTGTAGAATTGTATTTGGATCACAATAGGTATGGGAATTCTGACATGCATTTGCTCAAATGTGGTTATATAAAACAATATAGAAACAATTTTGACTTTGCTGCAAATGTGCATAATGGAAAGCAAATATTACTTTTAAAAAACAATCATTTTAGTGATTAAAAAAAATCCAGGACAGAAAAATTTCTTCCATAGTTTCTAAGTTCCCATTTATCATAGTTTTGCCACAGGAAGCCAGTATAATTTTATTTTTCCTGACTTCTATTAAAAAGATCAATACATATGATTCCAAAGAGTCTCGGCTCTTGAAAAGATGGAGCTAGCCTGTAATCACATATGAAAGTATTGGTTGTCATTAGCAGAAAGATTGATCTGAAAAGACAGCAGACCTGGAGTGAAAGTACTTACAATTTTCCACTGGGCTATTGCTGAATGACACTGCCCAGCAACCTTTCACCTCACAGATAATTAAATACAGAGAACAGATTACCATATTAGAAGGAAGAATTGGTTTAGGGATATTAAATAGATACCCACTTTAGCAAAGCAATACCAAATTTCTGAATAATGATTTTGTTTGGTAAATAAAACATAATGAGGCCTGACAGGAGAAAGTCATTTTTCAATGTGCATTTAACTCAAAGTTGTAAAGATATTCACAAAGTCACCTGTGGCATGGGAGTTTCCAATAACAGCCTGTGGCCCAAACATTGTACATTTTTGCACTGACAATAAGGGAAAAGAAATGTTTTCAAGTGAACACCACAGACTTGAAAAACTGAGTCATTGCAAATTTTTCTGATTTTTGGCTTTCAGTTTTCTGCCATAATTTATCCCCAGGGAATACAATTCTATTTATAAATGTTTAGTAGCATTTAGACCCACAATTTTTGCTTCTTTACTCTCCTGGATGCCCTTGCCAAAGAGACATTATTCTAAAAAAAGAGGGCTGCTTTAAGGAAATTTCTTATGACTCCATAGATAGGTAGATTGAATTTAAAAGTTCAAAAATGAGGTCCAATTCCATATTAATAGCAGGAACAATGATTTTCATATTCTTATTCTGGTGCATTAAACTGATTTGCCTGAGTGAATTGTTTGCTATATTCAAAATTTACTACTGTAACTCCAAAATGGAAATATTAGGAACAAAAGAAATGACTCTAGTCAAAATAAGTATACAACAGCTTATTACTGAAAGGAAATCAATATTTCACTTTTGGATCCAAGCTATATTTTGTACAATTTCTAAAACAAGTTTTCAAATACACACATCTCCCTACCTCATGCCCTCACTCTGAAACACTCTGTGGCTATCAGTACTTATATGACAAAATTCAAATTCCTTAACTTGGTTTTTAAGATCCTTCACAGTCTGCCTCCAACCTACTTTTCCAACGATATTTATGTTACCTGAGTTCAAGCCCTAGCCAAATGAATCCGTCCAAGTCAATTATCTTCTCTGACACTAAACTTCATTTGAAAAATGGAGGAAAGTAGCAGAGACAAGATGGAGGAGAAAAAAACAGGGACTTGCCTAAGCTCTCCTAAATTCCCCTCCAAATAACTTCAAATAGTCGCTCAAATGAATGCTGAAGCAGCAGAACCTAAAAAAGGACAAGATGCAACAATTTTCTAGCCCAAGACTACTTAGAAAGGTTGTAGGTCTGCTGCTCTTGGGTAAAAGGGGAGTGCAGTGTCCAGGTGAGCCAAATGAAGGTCCCCAGTTCCAACATAGAAAACCAATTAAAGCTCCAAGGCCTTGAAGGCACAGTAGGCCCCACACCCCAGACAGCAGGCCCAGCCAGGCCCAGAAATCCTGGAGCAGCAGGTGAAATATCAGGTCCAGAGGCTCTGGTATAGCCCCCATATGTATAAAAGAAGCTTGGGATAGTATCTCCTGTACTCTAAAAGCAGAGCTGAAGTTTAAAAGTCATGAAATAGGCTGGAAATAAGAGGGGGGAAATCTTCATCATAAAAAGTTACTATGATGGTAGGGAAGATTAAAACACACAGTAGAGGACAACAATATCAAAAATGTCTAAATGCAAAGCCTCAAAAAGTTATATGAATTGGTCTTTGGCTCAAAAAGAACTGGAAGAACTCAAAAACAACTGTAAAAATCAAATAAAAGAGGCAGAAGAAAAAAATGGGGTTAGGAAGATGAGATTAATGGGAGAGAAAAAATTTTAAAAGAGTTAACATCTTGATAAAGGAGGCAAAAAAAAGTGACAAAAATACAAAAATCCATTAATAACGAATTATTGTACTTCCTGAATAAATAAAAAAACAGCCTATACATAAAATTTCAAGAAATTACAAAGGAAAATTACCTTAACATCCTAAAACCAGAAGGTAAAAATAGTAATTTAAATAATTCACGCAATTTCACCACACTATCTATCATAACCCCTATGTACTAAAAATTCTCTTTTCTCCACTAAATTAAGCAAATTATCACTAGAATTCGAAGGACAAAGGTTGTAGAGTCAATAAACTCTAGCTGATAACCTCTGCACTTAGAGATCACCTAGTTCAGCCTCCCTTTAACTAATGAGGTTATTGTCACTCTACTTGCAATGCAGCTCTTATTCTAGAACTAGATATTATCCTAGAATTAGATATTATCCTAAATTTGGTTGGTGAGATTTCATCATATGTAGCCTGATTCAGACCCACCTCACTGCTCTGTGCCATCACTCAGTTACATTTTTAACTCTCTTTTCCACTCACAATCTCTGATTTGAGGACAATAATCAAATCAGCATAACAATTCCTGGAAAGTATGTGAATTCATCATTTACATTAATACTCCACTCACCAATAGAATCATAAATCTTGAACTGGAAGGGATTTAAGAAGCCATCAGTCAAACCTCTTTCATTATACAAATGAGAAAAATGAAGGAAAGGAAGGTTAAGAAATTTATCCAAGGTTAAACTAATTATTATTGTTGTTCATTCATTTCAGTTGTGTCCAAATCTTCATGACTCTATTTGGACTTTTCTTGGCAAAGATATCGGATTGATTTGATATTTTAACAGATGAGGAAACTGAGGAAAACAGGATTACATGACTTGTCTAGTCACACAATTAATAACTGTTTTGAGGCTGGATTTAAACTCAAGTCTTTCAAACTCTAGGCCTTATACTCTATTCATCACATCACCTAGCTGCCCTATTAAACTAGTAATAAAATAACCATGTGAAGAGGATTTTGTCCCTAGAACTTCTCATTCCAGGGTTTTTCCCACTGTTCAATAACATCTTCTGGTAAAGCAGAAACAACAGGCTCTGGAATTGAGAGCCTATGCACAACCTTATGCAAAATCAGAACTACGTTGAGTTTGTTTTCTCATACATAAAATGAAGATGATGCAATCTAAGCTACCCACCTCATGGGTTTATTGTGGGGAAAGTGTTCTGTAAACCTTAGCAGGCTATATAATTCTATATAATTGTGTTCTTGCTATCTCTAATGACCTAAAGGGATGTCTTAGAAAAAGATATTAATATTCATTCATTCTCTACAAGGATAACACTAGTGGTTAAAGTGAGCATTCCATTTGTGCTATGAACTATTTATAATGGATATAGCTCAAAGTTAGAGCAAACATACATTAGCAAATTTCTTTTATTTTCTTTGGTTTAGGGAGAATACTTTGTGAACTCAGAAATCCTTTCATAATTCAAAGTTTGCTGAAAAACAAATTTTCGTGGTATTTCCACAGGTTGTTTTCATACCCAAAGTTATTTTTCTCTCATATCTAAAGAAAATAATGCATAAATACTATTTTTTGTAGAAATATCAGAATTTCTTGGAATTTCCTGAGGGAAAATACTATTGAATAATATTTTTCTCTAATTCTAGTGGCTAGGATGAAACTAGCCAACTCTATTTTAATTTTAAAATGCATAGCAAATTCTCCCATATTTCAAGTATTAAAATTATTTTTCTATAACTAAGAAAATCCTTCTATCTTGATAATGAGACATAGAAATTTCATTTGACAAGAAATAAATGTAATTTCTTACATAAAAACATGCACTTTGTGGGTATTTAGAGAAATGTGTGTGGTGCCTGTGTGTAGAATCATACATATATATGAGTAGTTTCTAATCAGATTACAATGGCTTAATCTCCTAATGGCTAAATTCCTAGCCAGAAAAATAAAAACAAAACAAAACAACAACAACAACAACAACGACAAAAAAAAAAAAAAACCTTCAAGCAATACTGTCTTAAACATAACACCCTGGCCTACCAAGAGACTTTATAAATATATGTTATGGATACCAAAACCAACTGAAAATAATTAAGATCATTTGAACTAATTTATAAGAAAGAAGACTCCTCTATTAATTAGCCTTTATTAATTTACAAATCTCTCTAAAGTCCTTACTAGGGCATAGCTGCCTCCTACTTTCCCAAAGCCACATATCATCATGAAATCTATGTTGCCTTTATGGACAAAATTATCTATCATAACAAGCTAAAGTGGAATTTTGAGGAGCAATACTCATACCCCCAAATCTTCTGTTTAAAGAACACCAAAGCTAAACCCCACCACTCTATCTTCAGAGGAAAACAGAAAAAAAAAGGAAGCAGATTAGCAGTTAGATTTAATTATGTGGTACTACTAAAGTATCTGGATATAACTGTTGAGGGAAGAAAAAAATGTTGCTCTATGGTGAAAGAAGCATTAAAGTTACAGCCAAAAAATCTGAGTGGAATTTACTCATTATGAATTTGAGACGTGTTATTCGGCTTTGCTTTAATTTTCTCAGCTGTAGAATTAAAGAGCGGTAGGAGTCTTAAAAAGAGGTATTCATGCCATGGATTATGTGTTGAATTATCCTTATAACTTTTGAATATTATGGTCCAAGATTGAAGTATTTGTTCTATGAGATGACAAAATAACTCCTTTATTGGCCATTAAGGTAGAAGAGACATAGAACTTAAAATGGGATTGTTTCTTTCTATTTCCTCACTTATCAAGATCCCTTTATAACTAACCCCTCAGTTTAATGGTCCGACTCCTCCAGAACTGAACTCAGTCTTTAAATGGATTCATGCAAAGGTCCAATGCTAGGAGAGGTTCCTCAGTGTAGAGGGAGAGAGAGGGCAATATCCCTAGCCATCATCCTAGATCCAACATAACAGTGACTCTTACTGTTAAATTTATACAATATGGGAGTCAAATTGCATGATGCCTAAAGCTCTTTTTGGCTCTAAGATCTGTGATTCTATAGGGAAAGAAAAAGAAGATCTTTCAGAAATGAGTTTCAGATTCCTAGATGTGGTACCCTCTCCCAAAGCCATCCTGGCCTAGGTACAACTCTAACAAAAGGATGTTTCCTGTATGTTTTCTCTTAGAAGAGGGCTATTATAAACCAATTTTACTTCCTCTATAGCCAAGAGACATGTACTTTATGGAGCTCTTCTCTATGACTTTTTTCTTTCTCCATAAACCAAGAGGTATTTTTCCTATCATCTTCTAGAGTCTACACCCAGCCATCACCCACTTAACAGATAAAATGCTTTTTCTCTATAGTTTTATTTCCTCTCTAGACCAAGCATGGAACTGTGATGAGGAATTCTGATACCTCAAAAATTCAGATGGGAACAGCAGAATGAAAAGGACAATTAATGAATCAAGTATTTGCTAAGCATAAACTATTAGACATTGTGCTAAGTACTGACAATATAAACACAAAAAATAAAAATGCCCCTGTCCTCAATACACTATGAAAGAGATCTTTCAAATATTTACATGTTGTTCTCTGACAAAAAATGTACCTTTGACTATGAAGTATTTCTCTCTGGATCTTCAAGGGTCATCAAACCTATGGGTCAAATTCTGTCTACTATTTGGTTTAGCTAGGAAATTTCCAAAACACAAAAAATACAAACTTTCCTTTCATCCCTTTGGTAAATGTCACTAAAAACCTATTAAACTATGTGACTTGTGTTTTCCTCAAAATATCTTGATGTCACTTTGGGAAAAATCTTTAAATATAGAAAGTGATCATCAAACCTGCCAAGATGGTGATTTATTTTAGTTAATTTGATAATCATATTCAGAAATTAAAGAAATGGGAATCAGTGAAATTAATCAATATCATAGATACTTATGGAAGAGGGTAGATTTTCCTTCCCCTTATCTCCTTAAATATTGTTTTGTAGAAAGAGATGATATCCCATAATTCAATCATCAAGTATTTATTATGTGTTGAGAAAAAATTAAAAACAATTATTTATGAAGTATTTATTGCCAGGCACTATGCTTGATTCTAGGGATGAAAATAAAATGAAAGAAATAATACTTGCTTCCAAGAAACTTATATGACCCAGAGAGTTAGCCTGATACCCAAAAGGAAGACAAGGAAGTGGAAGTGTTTCGTAGGGAAAGGGCAATTCCAGAGAAAGGCAAAAGTCCTCATGATCTTTTAGGGACCACAGGACTTGGAGATAATGGGGCCACATGCTCACCATGAGGAAGAAGCATGTTCCTCAGATGTTGAAACAAAGCAAAAGTCTCACTCACCCCAAAAATATAGTTATGACTGATAACAAGAGCTCAACCATAGGGAAGACTATAAGATTTACAAAGGAGATTAATTCAGTTCAAAAAGCATTTAGTGAGAAACTACTATGTGGCAGGCACATTTCTAGTTAATGAGAGTAAAAAAGATAAAATCTAAGCAGTCCTTACATTGAAGCATTCCATGGAAAGGGGAAAAGATTTGGTAGTGAGGGAGAAAGGAAAAGCAACATTTATACTGAAAATTAAATTAAAATGCATATAAAGTAATTCTCAAGAGAAAGAACTACTTTTATACAAAAAGCTATTTATTGGCAATATAATACAAATATCATAAGGTTCAACGGAAGGAATAGAATATTGTAGTATAAGGATAGCAAAGTGATATGCTTACATAGTTGGGTATGAATGACTAGTATGTGGTGGACTGAGAAGGTAGCATTTACAAACCCAGAATTGCAGGAATTCTGATCCAGGCAATCAGAGAGTTGTATGTAAGGCCCTCCACTACAGAATTTGCAATGTTGAATTGATTATAAATCCCTGAGCAAAAGATGGCATCTAAGGGATGGGAAGGCACAGGGCAAATGCTTCTTAATCTTTGGTCTTACCTGATAGTGAAGTCAGGGATGAGTGGAATAATGGGGCCTGGGCTCCAATCTAAAATATAGCACTGAAACCATTTGAATAAGTTTTCTTATATAGGAACCTTCCTGGAGAAGCTAACCAAAACTGCCAGTAAGATTAACATGGATAAAAATACATCTTCCTAGCCTGCAAAAAGATACCCTTCACTATCTTTTCTCCTTTATCTGAGAGCAACAATGGTTGCCAACTGGGTGGTTTTTTTAATGTCATGCCCAAGGCAGCATTAGAGCAGCACACCCTTTTACATAAAAATCAGATTCAGTACTTACCCCTTCCAGACACTTCGCTGCCTATTGAGGATATATAGCAGAACAAGTATGGGTCAGAGCAATTTCTCCAGAAAAACAATTTATTTATCAATAGAGGGAAAATACACAGGGGACCATATCAACCCATGTTTAAGTTCACTATGCCCTCTGCACTGGGAATGAATAGAGAAATAGACTCACCATGTTACAAAGGAATAAATGCTCATGATTTTTTTGCTTGCAATGCTCTATAAGAAAAAATTCCCAATTCCCTATGCTATTCAG
The DNA here is from genome assembly GCF_048593235.1 of Sminthopsis crassicaudata. NCBI lineage: Eukaryota > Metazoa > Chordata > Mammalia > Dasyuromorphia > Dasyuridae > Sminthopsis > Sminthopsis crassicaudata. Next base: position 264,212,701 of record NC_133619.1, on the reverse strand, counting down.
TTCTTGTGGTTAACAGGTTTATATGTCTTTTTTTTCTCTTTGCTCTACATTACTGATTTTTCTTGCTATTAGAGTACCTGTCAAAAATTTAAAGCTGAGGGCATGCCCTACTAAAAGGAGATTTTGCTTTTAACCTACTGTTTCAGACTCTACTCTTGCAATGTAGGCAGCCTTGCAGAGAATTATGAATCTTATAATTATGTGGCAATAACATATTCATTATACTGAATGGCCAAAGCTTCCAAATCACAAAAAGTAGGAAAGTAACTAACTCTTTCAGGGAAATAAACAAAGTCCAAGCCAATAAACCTTATGATGCTTCCACTAATGCTTCAGCAGGATTTAGAAAAGTGTCCAGTCATAATTCGTAGGCAAGGTCCTTTTGGTTTGGGCAGGATCTTGTACAGGAAATTATCCAATTTTCCTGATATTCTATCATCCAATAAAATGCAAATCATTAAAAAGATCATCTTAATAATCAATAATTCAAAGAAGTGAGTAATCATTAACTATGAGGGAAAATTGTCACCATTAAATTGGTCCCAACAGAAAAGAACATTTAGATGAGGGAAGGGGAAGGCCCAAGGATATATTTATCTATGAAGAAGTTAATGTGGTATAATGGAAAATTCCCTGAATTTTCTAGTCAGAATAAATTCTGGTCCCTTACTGGCTGTTTCATTCTGGGCAAGTACTTTAACCTTTTTAAGCTTCATTTTCCTCCTGCAAAATAGAAATAAAAATACTCAAGCTACAGAACCTCACAAGGTTTCTGGGAGGTAAATGCTTTGTAATCCTCAAAGTACTTTATAAATGTGAGCTATTATTATTAATTCTATATTTGACTACATATAGCTTCATTTAAAATCAATATACATAATTTAGAGTTGGATTGAGACATTTGCCTAGATGATCTAGATGAACAGACTTTTATACAAGGACCACTCAGGCAATTCATTCTCTATCAAAATCTTTAACGCTTTGATAACCAAGTTTTCATAGGCATAAAGATTTCATAGGCATGAATCTGCTGAAAAAATCTAGATTGCAGTTCATTACTCCAGAGATTTTAAGACTAAGTAAAACAATTTATAGGTTCATTGGTTCAACTGGACAGATCCATGTCATCTAATCCAATTCATTCATTTTATAGATGAGGAACCTATGATCAACCAAATGATAAGTCTTTCTGAATTTAACATTCCAACAAAAAATACACATTCTACTCAGAGTTTTTCCAGCTTTTGAAGATCAGGCAAATCTTGATTCCCTTGGCATAGCCTTTAAGAATGTAGGTTTGGGGCAGCTAGGAGGGGTACAGCTAGGTGGCGCAGTGGATAGAGCACCAGCCTTGAACTCAGGAGGACCAGAGTTCAAATCTGGCCTCAGACACTTAAAACTTCCTAGCTGTGTGACCCTGGGCAAGTCACTTAACCCCAGCCTCAAAAAGAAAAAGAAAAAAAAAAAAAAAGAATGTAGGTTCACTTCCACCCAACAGTAAGTTATTAGAGTAAAATGTTAGTGTAAGCTTTATGAACTATTCCAATTAAAATGTTTCTGGTTTTAGTAAGGTGATTAGTAACTTGCCTCACATTATAGGAACTCAAAATATTCTTTGTAAATTAATAGATTTTTTTTCTTTCTAGACAAATTGGGTCCACAGCATTTCACTAACTTCCTATCTTTATGAACTTTCAGAGGAAAAAATTGCCACTATTCAAACCACATGATTCCCTTTTAAAAGGAATTTTAATTCTGAAGATTTTTAAAACAGAAACAATATGTTCAGATATTTTAGTTATTAAAATTTTGTTTTAATGCAAATTCACTATGTTTCCCATGCCAAGTAATGACAGATGAAAAATATTATTCTGGATATTATGAAAGTTGAAAGAATGGAGCCTTGAAGGACTTAAAGAATTTAGAAATGAAAAGAACCCTAGACATCATCTTTTCTATCCCCTGATTCAACAGGTGAGAAAAATGAGGCTAAGAGAAGGTGGGACAGGTCAGTACAATACGAGTTCATTTTTGTTAAATCAAACCCCAGCCAAGGGGTAGAAAAAAGGGTTGAGACCTTCTATTGAGGTACAAAGGTAGTGAGATAGAAACTTACTGAAGTTATGTCAGCTGGAAACCCCTCACACCCTTCCCCCTACAGATATCAGATAGTTACATCCCCATAACATATGAATGAAAGGAGGTAAAAGAAAGGAATGAGTGACATTCAACAAATAGGTCCTCATTTTCTCCAACAACCATTCTAACCCTAAATCCAACTCATTCCAGGAGAAAGCTAGCCAAAAGGACAAACTTTCTTAGGTTTTGAGCCTTTGGATTTGTTTGTTTTTTAAAGGGGCCATGCATCATTGAACTATCTAAGGTAATCTGCTGGTAGAAATAAATCCCAACAAACCATAGGTTCATACTTG